>NW_003852400.1:24219275-24279062 GCF_000181295.1 Otolemur garnettii
GGAAGAAGTCCAAGTGCCCATTGATCCATGAATGGATCAATAAACTGTGGTATATGTACACCATGGAATACTATGCAGCCCTAAAGAAAGATGGAGACTTTACCTCCTTCATGTTTACATGGATGGAACTGGAAAATGTTCTTCTTGAGCAAAGTAGCTCAAGAATGGAAGAAAAAATATTCAATGTACACAGCCTTATTTTGAAACTAATTTATAGCTTTCATAGGAATGTTATAACCTAATTATAGCCTTAGAATATGAGGAGGAGAGTGGGAGAAGGGAGGGGAAGGGGGGTGGATGGGGGGAGGGAGGGTGATGGGAGGGGTCACCTCTATGGTTTATCCTACAAGGTTACAAGTGAATCTTTCTAAAAGCAGAGTATGAATGTCTTAACCAATAACTAAGAAAATGACATGAAGGCTATGTTAACCAGTTTGATGAGAGTATTTCAAAATGTATATGAAAACACCACACTGTACCCTGTGATTGCATTAATGTACATAGCTATGATTTAATAAAAAAGCTTAAAAAAAATAAAAAGAAAGAAAACTGGAATTCTAAACACCATCCACTTGCTTTAGAACTTGACCACCTGATTTTTTTTGCAACTTGATCACCTGTTTTTCTGGGATTTTTGTAAAATGTATCATCATCATTATTATTATTATTCACAGTTCTTAAATGTACTTCCAAGATTCTTGAACCTTCCCCCATTTTTGTTATCTGAGCTGTGTCTTTTCAAAGCAAGCTCAGTAATATATGTGCTTAATGCTTTTTCTTAGGTAATGAAGGCATAGCTTCTATACAGAGCAGGGCCTTATTCATTTCCCCTTTTGAAAACACTATCAGTATAAACCACCCACATTTAATCTGCCTACAGGCTTGGCAGAGCTTGCAAATGTTATGATTCCAAGATACACCATTAGCTTAATATCTGATCTCATTAAGTTATGTTGCTTTCTAAGCACAGTGTAAACAAAGTAGAATTATTAACAACTTCCCTGAGTCATCCGTATAATTTATTTTTATAGCAGCTAGTTGTTAAATGAAGGTGTCTGTCTTTACACAGTGCTTGTATTTCATTGTGTCCTGTGTCATCACTGTTTATGAAAAAACAATTTTGCTTTCAAGAATATGAAAGAAAAAAACAAACTATAAAGTGAAAACCTTATTTTTACTCTCACCTCTCATGTTTTCAATGGTATGAACAGGGTTTTCAAAAGCCACACGACTACTTTTTAAATACTGTCCATTAATAGTCTGTGTTTCTCATTTGGCTTTAAATAGAAAATAATTTAACATTAGATTTCAGTCCAAGCTCAATGGCTCACACTTGTAATCCAAGCACTCTGGGAGACCCAGGATGGCGACTGCTTGAGCTCAGGAGTTTGAGACCAGCCTGAACAAGAGTGAGATCCCACCTCCACTAATAATAAAATAAAATTAGATTTCAAATATTTAAAATACATCATTACTACATAGATACTTACTGCAAACTTCTACTCTAGTATTTTTATGATATCAGTATTCACAGGAACTGAACTTGAGGTTTGCATTATTGATTCTTTTTCCCTACTCTTTCTTTCCCTAACCTAACAAAATAAAAACCAACTCTTCACTGGATGTAACCAGTTTAGACTTTGGATTTTCATAGCAAACTATTCCTGAGTTTGCTTTTTTATACCTCTCTACTTTTGATTAACAAAACCCGAAGTGAGGGCAGCGGTTCTGGTATACACAGAATAAAATGAGGCTCATTATGAACTGAAAATATCTCATTACCTATTTAGTTTTATTACCTTTTGTTTACAGAGCGACTGAAAGTAAACACATTTTTTTAAATTACACTAAAACAACAAGAATTGTTTTAAACTAAACCTAGCACTTCTTTTCTTTTACAATAATGAGTATACCAGTGCTCTATGTAGCTCTACAACTATGGTATTTTTGCTGTAGTTTCATCTGCAGTATTTTTAATTTGCAAAATAGAAACATTTGTTCTTCTGGATAATCAAAGTATTAGCGGTTTATTGTGAAATAATATCAAATTAAATCAGGTATAATGCGGAAAATCAACTATAAAAACAAAATGACATCTGAGTGCCCTTCATTTGGACGCCATGCTTTGTTAGTGGTTATATAATTTGATTAGGTTTATAAATACTATATAGCTGTCTAAGCTTTTCTGCAGACCTGAATTTCAGACTACACATATGCTATTAAGAATTACTGAATTTGGCTTCCCTCAGATGGGTTTGGGGGGGTGGATCTATGTAGAAGTAGGCACTCCAGTGTGAGAACCATCCAATTTCAGTGGAACAAGATTATGAGGCATTCAATAAGGGACACTTGGCTAATTTTATGCTGTGTAACAGAAAAAGAAATTAAATATTTACAAAACAGATAATTCCTAGGAAGGGCTAGAAACTTCTTGCCCCTTTCATGACATTACTAATAATATGAATTGGATACTGCCCCAACCCCCCCCAAAAGATAATTGGGCTGTTGTTACATTGCAAATATTAAAGCAGAACCACTTTTCAGCAACACATCGCTTTTCTTAGAGCAGTCTGTGTTGTCACTTGCCCAGTACAAACCCACTAAAGGCTTTCTCAAATGGCAAAAGGAGGTCACAGTCATTATCGAGCTGAACTTTCTGTTTGCTATATAGCAACTGTGTTAATTTTGTCACTGATATAATGACAACAAAGGGAGTACACTTCTTATCTAACAAGATGAAAGTCTTGAGATAAATGATTTCGTTTCCACATGTCTCTACATGTTTCTGTGAACATGTAAACAACTGTGTTATTTTTTCTGAAATAGGGAATCATTTATACAGAAATTGTATGCAAAAATTCTTTTAGAAAAATCTTTTCCCTTAAGGGGTTCCCTACGTTTTCCCCTTATGCCCATTTGAAATGATGAGGTTGGCATAGAAAATGTTTGGGGAAAATGACAGAAAAATGAGCACCGTCAGCAAGTTCAAAGGAAGGCCATACAATTCGGAATATGTTACTACAAGTCTTTCAAGACTAAACTGCACATGGAGGTATTTTTCCTCTCATTTCTCAAAGCAGAAAAAGCTATGTTGAAGATCACCCCAGTTTATTAATTTTGCAATTGATTATACTGATTGCATGAAGATTTCCATTGCAAAAACAGATTTTTAAGGACTAAAAATATGACAATTATGCAGGTTATTCATTTAAGTGAATGAGTAACTACAGATTTTTAAAGTAGCAGACACTTAACACCCAGGGAGTCATTTGCCCCCTTCTTTCACCTGCCTGAAATTTCTATTCCCAAAAAGAAAGAAGAGAGAGAGGCAACACATTTTAAATGATAGCAATCACGATCCTGCCTGCAATAGTTTAAAAATCTAAAATGAATGATTTCTGGAAGCCTTACGGATAATTAAAATACAGCATTGTCTTGAAAAGGTATCTCCATGCGACTAAATCGAGTGTGATCCTCTGGAGGGGGGATGAAGAAATCCTGTCTAGGGGTTGATCCGGCTCAGCTTCTTCTGACCAGCACATTTCTCCCTCAGTCCCTTCAGCAGTTCTTAGCAGGAAAAAGGACAGGAAGCGGGTATGGGAGAGCTGAGACACTTTCGTTTGTCTCAATGAGGGTAAGGAGGTGCTCACGACATTTAGTACCAAGGGTCAGGGGTGCAAAACAGCCCACAAAACGAAAAGATGCCCTACCCCCAAAGCCCTGGATTTCCCCAAATTGGACCTTTTAGTATTGCTTTCATCTGCCAGGGTGTTCTTACTCACAATAAATCTGAGTGAATAGATGGAAGAAATCACCCTGGGGTCCTAATTTTAACTGAATAAATAGAACCCAGTATCGTCCTGGTGTCATACAGGGTTTCTTAAGCTGGTTGGATGCCCTATTAGCAGGGATTCTTACCTGCTCTGTTTGCTAATGGCACCCCCGCACCTAGTATGGTGAATGACATATATTGCATAATTAGTACATGCGTTCAGTAAGTGAATGAGTCAAAGGGATCCAAGGAGATACTTAATAAAAATGCAAATCACTGGGGTACACTTAGACAGCTGAACCAAAAAACCCACAGGTCTGAGAAGTAAGAGCTATAGTTGTAACAAGGACTTCAGATGAATTTTAGGATCAAACCCTTTACAGTATTTGGTTTAGAAGGCAAACAGATCTGTGACAACACCTTGCTCCACTACTTAATTGGGTGTGACCTTGAGGAAGACACCTCATCTCTTAACATCCAATTCATTCATTAAACAAATGGTCTAAGACTCCTACTCTAGTTCATCCCTGGGCTACTGCTGAGAACAGTCTACAGCCAAAACAATATGGATTTGCCTTCATGGAGCTCATGAGTCCTTATCTTTAAAATAGAATACGTAATACGAATGCCCGGGGTTGATGCACAAGTCAAATGAGATAAAAACGTAAGTCTGAAATTCGAGACTAAGCCTTTGCATAAAATGTTTCTTTGCTGAGTCCCACTGAAATAGCAGCAAAGGAGAATTACCCCCACTCAACACTGAAAAGCTTTCTGAAAACCACCTTTAATATGTCACCCAGGCACCTGCCTGTGTCAGAGGCCACCCAACTCTCCTGTAGGTCAAGATATCAAACCACTGAGATATCTGTGTTATAAAAAGCTTTGTCTTTTTCCCATTTGAAATTTCTATTACTCAATACTTGACATTTCAACTAAGTGTGAAATTAGTAATTATCATTATCAGTATTAACTATGATGCTTTTTATTTGTAGAGTTCTTTCACATTAATCTCATGTGATATTATAATCCCATTCTAAAGATACCTGAAATGCTAAAGCTCCTTTGCTCAAGGCATCATACTGGAAAGGAAGAACCTACATTATGGGTGATCTATAGATCTTCTTTCTGTTCAGCCTGACTTTTTGAGCAGAGTCACAGGAAGCAAAATGATATTTTCTAAGGCCTTCCTTCTTAAAAGTTGATCTATGGACCAGCAGAATTACCATCACGTAGGAATTTGTCAGAAATGCAGAATCTCGAGCCTCATCCCAACCAATGGAGTCAGAACCTGCATTTTAATCAGAACCCCCAAATAATTTTTATGTGTGTTGAAGTTTGAAAGTACAATTCTGGAGAAGATGACTGTTACATGGAGTATGGAGCACAGGTTGAATCATTTAATAACCCTTGGGTTTCTTGAAGTGCTAAACTAAATGTGTGACTAATGCATTGTATAATATATTTTTGGTAAGTAACTTGTGAATGCTTGAGTGAATGAATGAATGCATACCTAACTACAATAAATTTTATAGTATTTTCTTAATAAATTTCCAGTAAAGCATTAAGATAAACATTCATTTTCTTATAGTCAGCCATCTACTCAATCTAGAATCCTCCAATGTGATCCCTGGTTGAAGAATACATTTCCTAATAAATTTATTTTTAAACCCCATACATAGGGATCATGTTATGCCACTGGCAAGGCTTAAGGGTAAAAGGCTAGAGAAATACTAGGGCAGAAAAATAATTCATTTAGCAACTATTCTTTGCATCTCTACTCATCCAAGGCACAGACTAAAAGACTCAGAAAATTTTAGCTCTTTCCTTTGTGGTATTATGTGTAAATAAAACATTAAAAAAGTATTATCAGTAAGGAAGTGACATCCTGCAATTTGAATAGTTATGATGTAAGTTATAACATGATAAATTCCAGGAGAAAGAAAAAGATCAAGTGCCCTAGTTATACGGAGAAAGGAGAGGTGCCCTTGCACTCAGTAGTCAGGAGTCAGAGGGCAGGCAGGTTTCAGCAGGCAATATATTCCTGAGCAGTAGAACTTCCAGATGAGATGGCATCTAGATGAGGCCTCAGGCTTAGAGGAACATCCCCTATATCCAATTATCAGGGATGTGGCTCCGTGACCACAATATGGGTGTGTTTGGGAGGACAGAAAGTACCAGGGAGCTGGGTCAATAACAACTATGGCTTAAGTCTGTGCCACAAGGTCCTATTGCAATTTCCTTTTACAAAGCCTCCCCTCCCCACTGCAGAGCTGCTGCTGTAATCCCTATGTGGGTAAGGCCCGGCTGGGGAATCAGAGTGGTGTGGGGATAACCATATGCTGATAGGGAAATATGCTGGAGACAGAAGAGGTAGAGGGAGGAAAAGGATATTACATTCCTAGTTAATATGAGCCTTCTAGAATGAAAATTCGGTAAAGCCCCTGCTCAAAAAGAAAATCTCTAGAAAGCAAGCTGGCCTTTACCTAAGTCCTAGTACTTTCATATACACAGAGTGTGTTCACAAAACATTATCAAGTGATAATGGTTAAAGTGTCGAGTAGTTGGCTCCCTTATTCTCCTTCTTTGCCAAGGGAATCGAATACATGGGCAGCCAGTCCAGAGGGACTTTGCTTTGTGATCTGGACCAGCATTGAAGCTTGGCTGTGGGATCCTCAGACTAGAGAGTCTTCCTTCTCCGGACGCTGAAACAGACACAGAAAAGGTAAGTAGGAAACCTGGACTAATTCTATGGGCGCCTCATGTATTTTATTTTCAGTTTGTTCCTTAAGACAGGTTTGTGAGCTTTTCTTTGGGGTTTTTTAAAAATACAATTAGACAGTGTGACTTCTTGTTCCGTATCTCTTTTGCACACTCTGGAAAAATGGCTTCTCGGGTACTGTGTGTTTATGTGTATCATTTGGGGTTCAGTTGGGTTTCCCTGCAAAGTTTGTCTGTCGCTATTTCTATCCAGATGACTATCTCGTAGCACTCAGGGAGCATCAGAAGGCCACACTCATCATTTCCTTGCCCTCCCTACCCTTCCGCCCACTTCCATGCTGGGCAGCCACTTTTATATCTGAAAACCGCATACATTTCTCCAAAGGAATCCATGTGAACAGGAGGAACTGCAGATTGGCTCTTCTCGGGTCTGATTTCTTGAGAGAGAAAGTGGAAAAGTCAACACTGAAGACCTCCGGTGACCGAGATTTCTGGTGGCTGCAGCAACAAATGCAATTACACTCTCCCATCCGTCCTGACCTGCTCCCTGGGCGGCTCTGGCCGCTCTCCCCCATTGCTTCCTCTGAGCTCTGACGTGTTGCTGATGCCGGTGTCCGGGTGTTGGTGGAGATGAGCAGAGAGATGTCACCACAATTCTGTTCACCCCTCCACTTACTTAAAGGGGAAGTTACCGTGTTCACTGGCCATAAACAGGAAACAGTCAAGCCCTCCCAGCGCGGGCACTCACACATCTCATTCCCATCGGAGACGTTCTCCTGATCCACATCCTGACTAAAGAAGACTCGAGTACTTCAACTTGTACATTTAAAATCCACCTTAAATGGCAAGGCCCACCCTGCTGCGAAAGCAACATTCTCCGGGCAGAATTCGTGGACACTCGGCATAATCCCGATTGCCCTCAGTCCTGTGACACTGCTTTTTTCTTCACAAAGTCAATATTTGAATCCTTTTATTTTAAACTGACTAAATGTCAGCAAAAGTATGAGATGTAAAAAAGCAATATCACTCCTTAGTTCTCATCTGAATATCATGTTGTCCCTACATTGTTACCCACAGGGCAGGAGGACGTGGAGGGGACGGTTTGTGGTTCAGTTCTCCCTACTAAGAAGAGGAGAACATACCTCACACCTGTAAGGCTGAGGTGGGTGGATTGCCCAAGCTCAGGGTCTCAGAGGCCCGCTGGAAGAGAGAGACCCATCTCCAAAAAGTAGCCAGGTGTTGTGGAGGGTGGCTATGGTCTCAGCTCCTTGGGAGGCTGAGGCAAGAGAATCACTTAAGCTCAGGAGTTTGAGGTTGCTGTGAGCTATGATAGCACAGCACTCTACCAAGGGCAACAAAGTGAGATTGTCTCCAAAAAAAAAAAAGAGAGAGAGAGAGAACAAACTAGACAATTCTGTGCTGATTTGGTTAACACTTTCTCCATAGATGAATCAGAACTTTTCTGATAATATTTACCTATAATTTTCTATAACAGATTATAGTCTGTATCTGTTTTATGAAAATATCCATTGGTTTCATAATTACCCTGTTGGACAAATTATCTTAAACTGATCATACAGTTACCCAGCTATGTTTTAATTCCTGAACCAAAATGAAAGCTAGAGTATATGTATTTCATCTTCAAAATTAATGATGCCACATCCACAAAAAAAGTCTATTTCATACAACAACTAAGAGCAATCAGTGGCAATTAAAGTGATTGGCATTTGTTTCTATAATTCTCTTAAATACATTACATAAAGACTTTAGGCACATTAAGAAAATCGTGATTTAGATATTTTACTTTCAGAGAAATACGATTTATCCTAACCTTAATATTAAAATGCTTTTGGATTTTCTCAGTAAAATTTCACTGACTCCTAATTGATTTCTTGGCTGCTGCCTTATACAAAAATACATTTTTTAAATAAAGTGAAATTGCATTTATGCACACATGCACTCATAAAACTTTATATCCGAAACGCCATTGAAAATAACATATCTTTAGTTAAATGTTACACCCATCTAGATGTATAGATGAACAAATCAGTACTGTACTTAAGCTGAATACTTAAGCCTCACCACACAGGTAATTAACCTCAAGTAGCACAAGAACTTTTGTGTTTCCTTTCTTGATTTTGCCTCAGGTATTAACCACCCAAAAAGTAATAGGCTTCCTTTAAACATCTCTGGCAAACAGCTGGGTAGCATTTCACATGACATAACAAGAACTTTATGAACAAAACTTCCAAAAAATTAAAAGCTAGTTTGGATTGCTGTTGTTGTTAGGTGCTTGGGGCCATTTGGAGAAGAAAGAATTCTGCTGCTAATTAGAAATGCACGTGATTAGGAAGTGAAGTCTGGCATTGCTTTCCTTCAAGTATTGGGCTATACTTTAAAGAAAGAATATAGTATGTGAAGTATACAAAAAAATTGACACCAGGGTTTGATTTTTGCTATCTTACCCTCAACAAAGCACATTTCTAATCGTCACTGAAATTAGACATAACCAGGTGGAAACAAGATTTTCTTATTCTATCTATAAAATGACATGAGTTTACAAATCATATCTTTATCTCAGTCCTGAATTTGTAAGACTATTCTCAGTAATACAGGAGGGTATGGAAGTATTACTGATAACTGATTGGCATTCCTTAATGGCCCTGGAGAAAAGTATCTTATAATAAAAGAGTTTTCACGTTATGTTCCCCTTTGTGAGTACCCTTAGCTGACAGACGAGTTAAAAGAACCCTGCTCAGTAAAAAGATGATAATTATGGAGGTTGAGGCTGCTCAGTAAAAAGTTGATAATTATTGAGCTTGAGCTCAGTAGTTCAAGACCAGCCTGAGCAAGAGCGAGATTCCATCTCTAAAAATAGCCAAACATTGTGATGGGTGCCTGTAGTCCCAGCTAATCAGGAGGCTGAGGCAAGAGAATCACTTGAGCCCAAGAGTTTGAGGTTGCTATGACACCAAGAGCGTCAAAAAAAAAAAAAAAAAAAAGATGATAATTAGCTTAGTCAATTAATAATATTATCATCTTTCTGAATTTTAAATAAAATAAATAGGGAGATGCTATGGTATGAATGTCCCTTGAAATTCCTATGTTGAAACTTAAGTCCCCATTATGGTGGTTTTAATAGATCAGACCTTTGCAGAAGTAATGAGGGTTAAAGTCATGAGGGCTCTGCTCTTGTGA
Source organism: Otolemur garnettii (assembly GCF_000181295.1). NCBI lineage: Eukaryota > Metazoa > Chordata > Mammalia > Primates > Galagidae > Otolemur > Otolemur garnettii. The sequence goes on from NW_003852400.1 coordinate 24,228,964, forward strand.
TCAATCAATGCCTTATAAAAGGGCTGGAGAGAACTTGCGATGGCCATGTGATGGCATAGCGTTAATACCCTCAGCAACAAGTCACTGTCTTGGAAGCAGGATAGAGACCTCAGCAGACATGAAACCCTGCTGGTACTTTAGTCTTAAACTTCCAGCCTCCAGAACTGTGAAAACTAAGCTTCTGCTTTTTATAAAGGACCCAGTCTCAGGTACTCTGTTACAGAAGCACAACTGGACTAAGACAGGAGAACTAGCCAGTCAGTAGGACAAGAACATGGCACATGGCACAGATGTACAGAGAGAACCAGCCACACTGGGAGAGCATGACTGGAAGGGAGCTAGAGAGTTAGTTTCCAAGACTGCCTCTGAATCCCATGCTTAATAAGATCTTGCTATACACCAGGCCTAGATTTAGGTGATTACTTGTATCATTTTATTTAATCTTCACAGTCATATGAGATAGATTTTCTTATTATCCTTATTTCTTGTGTGAGGATATTGAGGTTTAGAAATGTGAAATGGCCAGATCATCAAGTCTGAGACTGCAGTGCAAAGCCTGGGCTGTGCTGGCTAATAGCACAGCCAGAAAGAGCCTCTGGTCACAGCCTTCAGCGTCATTTTCTCCCGGTTCCAAACCAGTATAGTAGCATTTTCTAGAGACAGCAAGCCTTCTCTGAATTAGTCTTGCTTCTGCTGACCATGGAATTGAGAATGATATTGTTAAATGAAGGTGAAAGTTCTCAATGATTGGAACTTATATTTGGCTTTCAGGATGTCAAGGTGGAAAAATGAATAAAAGTTCTCCACCATCCTAAGAAGCATTAACTATGTACTCCCTTCTCCAGGACTACCATTGTCCAATGAGTGAGATGACTAACAATCATTAGAAGTAGCTTGCCTGTACTGAGAAAATGGATATAAAAAAAAATCTATGAATCTCTTTGCTTTCTGGTGCTCAGATAATAAGGCACTGAGACTCCCCGAAAACATGCTTCCTTAAAAAAAAAAAAAACAAAGGCAGCGTTAGTGTGTTTCTGGATACTCCTGACCTTCCCTTTCTTCTCCTTTAAGGTCTTTTAGTTCCGTATGTCTCAGTGGGTGGGAAACTTGAGGTTGGACTCTTCCCAGAAGCTTCTGGTACTTGTGTTATACCCCTGGAGACCTACAGTCTATTTAAAAAAAAAAAAAACTTACTAAAGGGCAAGATGTATTTTGCTACATACACGAAAATCTCTTTCTCAACCTCAAATACCTGCATGTGTGTGCACACGTGGGGGTGTGTGTGTGTTCTCGGCTTTGTATATATATATCAGATAAAGCATTTCACAAAACACCGATTTTGTAGTTCAATTCCCCACTCAGGCTGTCATTGTTCTGTCTGGCAGGATGGGAGGGATCTTTGTGCATCTTTATCAGTATGACAAGAAGAGAATCTGCCTGTGTAGGTCTCCTTGCTTTGAAGTGAAATGAAACCCCACCGCTTTTATTTTGTTGGTAAAAATCCTTAAGAACCTTCCTATCTTTGACCCCATATGGAGTCCTATAATCTAGTCTCTCTTGGGGCGCCGGAACCTTTTAGGCCATCACTGCTGAAATTGGCACTGGAAAGGAAAATCATATCTCTTAGAAAAGTCAGAGAGACTAACAGGAAATTGTGTGAGGAGAATATTAGACAGAAAAAAGCAGAGAGGGATTTTTGAGTTTTGTTTTTACTCACGCTTTTAAAGTGAACTCTTTGCTGTTTACAGTATTCTCATTTCCGTTGCTCTGACTCACCTGTTTTTGTGATTCAGCTTTAGGACCACGGTAAGACATAGAGAAAATAATTAGTTTTCAAAAGAGTTTTTTGAAGCTCTTGTTCATGGATAAGACACATCATCCAAGAGGTTTTTGCATCACTGTCTAAGAAGTATAAAATGAGAGATGTTGTTGGAATAGATGGAGAACAGGTCTGAGCCGATAGTAGTTATCGATGCAAAGTCGGGAGGAAGAGGCCCCCGCCTCCCCCCCCATACACACACACTCCAAATTGCACATGAACTTTATGGCCCTCCAGTATATCCCTTATTTCAAAGTAAATTCTTTGTATACACTATTTACATGATAATTAAAATAGAAATAAATGATCAAAAACCAAAGGGAAAGAAAAATAATTTGTCAGTGAAAACAAATTTGACTTTGATCTTCTGAATATCAGAGCAAAAAAAAAAAATAAGAAAATGGGTTACATCATTCTTACTCTCAAGATTACCAAGAAAAACAAGTGTTTTTCTGGCAATAAATGTTAGCAGAAACTGGCCATTTAGATTGTTATGTAATGGTCCTTCGAAAGACCCTTAAGTAAACTTTCAGTAACTCCAGTTAAAATGATATTGCAGTATAAAAACATCGTTTTGCAATGATAGAGCTTACAGGATGCAGAGCAAGGAAGAGTTAGCATATATTTCTCAGATATCTGTTTAAAAAATTGGCTTTTAATAGGTGCTGCATAACACACATAAAGGTTTTAACTTTCCAACAAATACTTGAAGTGGCAAAATTGATATTTTGCCCCAAAAGCTTGTATTTGTGCCCACAAAATAGAGAAAGCCATTTCACTCCACAGAGGTGACCTTCAGAGGTATCAATGCACAGAGTCAAAAGTCCCTCTGTCTCAGTCTGAATTTAATGCAGGAAACAGAAACCACTCTAGTTATTTCCAGTAGAAAAGGATTTAATACAGGAAAGTAGGTGATTACATAATCACTGGAAAGGCTAGAAAAGCATAAGTCAGGGGATTGCAACAGGTCTCTTGGTTTCAAAATCTGTTGTGAACCAGATTTTAGAAAATTCCTGCTACTGCCGAAGCCACTGCTGCCATGAACACTGCTCCACCCCACTCGTGGAGTGGCTGACTAGAGAAATGTGAGGTCCAGAGTTTGGTTGCCTGCTGCCACTATTGCAAGAAGACATTCAACCCTCTGCCACTTTCCAATTTCTTCCAAGTGCACATCAGAATATATCCAGAGTCTTAGCTACAAAGAAATCTGAGAAATGCAGATTTTTTTTCCTTCCAGGCCTTCAATTTAGAGCAACATATAAATAGATGCCAACTGCCCAAAGCCAGGATATAGCACACTGCTCCAAAGAGCTTTTATTCTACTCATGTCCTTGGACAGGTCTTCAACCAAAGCCTTCAAGATCTGTGCTGTAGAACCTGGAAGATGATATTTTGTCTAGAAAGTGTTGAGTACTATCAGTTACCCACCCTCCAGCTCCCGAGTCTGTACTGAATGAAGTGGAAAATACTTGAGCCAACCTAGCCCTCACCATTCTTCTTCTCAATAGAGAAGGAGGAAGATGGGCCACAGGAAGGATGGGTAGGTAGAGAATGCAGACTAGGACCCTTGGAAATCCCTCTGGTTCTTGAACTTGTCTCCCTGGCCTAGGACACAAGGTCCCCTGGAGCCAGTAGACCCAGTTCCACCCTCTCTCATCAATCCTGTTGTGTTGCAAGTGAGTTGACAAGCTTTGGGGATGAATTATAATACATAGAAACAATATTGTATAGAAGCAATAATATAAATAAACAACAAATTCATTTATTTGATGAATAACCTTTTGTCAGGATCTGCTTCTGACACCACTTGTCAGGGTCTGGGACTGGCCAGGTCTCGGGTCCAGCTTAGGTAGGTTCTGGACGTGAACCACTAAGCTACCTTGCTCAGGAACAGTTTCTCTTAGGTGCTTGAGTGCTATCTATTTTAACTGGAGAGAGAGAGACAGAGTATCTTAGAGAGAGTAAAGCAGTCTTCTTAGAACAGATAGATCTTAGTCTTTAGCAGAGCTTGGTAATCTTTAGCAGAGAGATGACGGGCTGGCGTTCTGCAGGCAGGAGAGGAGACAGAGTCAGAGCAAGTGGACCCGTGATAGAATGCGCATGCTCCTGACTGCCTGCTCCTCCAGCCTAATATAAGGCTGAGCTCGTGCTTCTCAACACCACAGGTGTAGATACTGCCAATTCACCAATGCTCTCATCTTGCGAGCTCTCTCATGCTTGTTAGAACCAAATCTCTCTCCATGCCCTATTCACCAAGGTGTTCCATTACAGGTATTTCCCATAACTCTCACTGCTCCTAGCCATAGGCTATACGGGCTGCTACAATCTTTGCTTAAAAAGCAATTTATGTTTAATAGAGCTAATATGAAGCTACCATTTTCTAGGATAAAAGACCAACAGGTTAACACTCTTCCTGAGATGGTATAAATTTGTGTCTTATTTTTTTATGATAGAGAGAACCCAGCTCTTCTTAACTGAGTTGAGTTTTTTAGATTTGTTTAAAGAAATGGCCTGTAGACCAAGCCTTCTTTTCTACCTTATGTGGTTGGTATTTGATGAGTCATAAAGTCATTCTTGCCTCTTCTGGTTTGACAGTAGAATTAGGAAAAAAAAAACTTGAAGATGCTTTAGCAATTTAGATAGATAACTCTATAACTCTTCCCGGCTATAGTGGAATAGAAAATGTTTCTATTCTGCAGAACTAAAACCTCAAACATAAACATCCACATCAGGGATGTGGTGATAACACAGGGGCAAGCTCATAGTTGGCAAAGGAGCTAGCATGATCACTATCATACTATTAGAGGAAAGATTAAGGAATACACTCAGGCTAACAGCACCTAGCTCTCACTCATCACTAACATCCGTATTCACTCTCCTTCCAAACTGAAGTCTTTGATCCTATACTTTCTGGCCCTGGATCATTTGTTTATACAAATTTGTATGAGTGCTCTTGTTAATTTTCAGAAATGTGTTGATTCCTTGGATTAAAAGAAGCAGATTAAGTTATAGCAATAATTGTCTGTGGTTAACTGTATATTACAAGGCCATTATAATTTCTCTTTTGGTTTCCAACATTCATGCTTTTCATTTTGCTTGGTTAGTAAAGAATACTAACTTTATAGAATTGGGGGCTTTCCAGCTCACGTCTGGCTAGGCTTTGTCATCTCCCTTGGCCCACATGATACTCACAGAACTTCACAGATCTTCAGCCGTCACCAGTCTCTATTGCCACACCTGCCTCTTTCATGCTTCCTCTATAAAGCTACAAATTGCTTCTATACTTGCCTAACAAGAAGTCCTACTTATGTCCTAAGGTCAATATCTTTTATCCTAAACTCAAGTCCTCCTTCTTCTTTCTCTCATTTTACTATAAGTGGTGCCATTTTCCAGTCTTGAAAGTTTAAAGCCTTTTCACCACCACCCACATTTAATTAATTAAAATATCCTATTCATTTTCATTTGAAATGCTCCTTACTTTTAACCTTTTCTTTTCATTCCAGATTCTGACACCCTTCCTCACACCTGTACCTCTCCCTCATGATCAACAAGGTAGGATGAGATATCTAAGAATTTGTTTGCTGCAAGACAGCAGAGGAAATGCCTGACCCAGGAGAGGGCCTGAATTAGTTGCTTGAGGTCCAACATGGGGTGAGAAAGCAGGATCCATCCAATCAAGGTAGGCTTTCCAGGACCAGGCCAGGTTAACTCATGAGGACATATCACCTCCAAACAGCCTGGAATATAAAAGTCCAAGAGCAAATTCATGAGTGGAAAAGCCAATCAAAGCCACATGATTATAAAAGAAATGATTATATAACAAGCCAGGCACAGTAGTTAGGACCAAAGAACAGCTGGGTAAATTAATGTGTATAGCTCTTGTCTTGAAGGAAAGTTTAAGAAGCTCAGAAGCTTTGCCTCAGGTTCAGAAGACAGAGCCTTTGAAAAGTACATCTGCCTTTTAAAAAAATACATCTTCAGTCGACATGCCAGCATGTCCTTTCAACTCTTTTCCTAGACTTTGTTCTGTCTTTACCAATTCATTCTCTCTTCACCAATTTGTTCTCTCTTAACTACCTTTTCTGGACAATCAAGCAGAAGTCTTAGGTTACTGGCATTTTTTTTTTTTAACAGAGTCTTTCTCTGTCACCCCAGTTAGAGAGCAGTGGCACCATCATAGTTCACCAGAACCTCAAACTCCTGGGCTCAAGTAATCCTCCTGCTTCATCTTTCCAAATACCTGAGACTATGAGCCCAGTTAATTTTTCAATTTTTGGTAGGGGTATCACTCTTTCTTAGGAGGATTTCAAACTCCTAACCTTAAGCAATCCTCCTGACTCTGCCTCCCAGAGGGATTACAGAAGTGAGCTACCACGCCCGGCTTCATTTGCTTTTTATTCCTGAGCCCATAAACCTCCCCACCTGTAAACTAGCTCTTGAAAAATACCTCTTTTCCAAAATGCTGTTGATTTCATCCTTCTGTAAGTTATTATATCACTTGTAAAAGCTACCTCCAGCAGTTACTACAAAAAGTAATCATTAAATAATTATTCAACTACTAATGTGGTACTAGCGTGTGTTCTTTAGTGTAGCTAGACAATTCTAGCCTACATTAAGTTGGTATGAGCAGGTTTTGATAAAATTAAAATCTAAAGATACTGATTTTAAGAAAGGCCAGTAAATGTCAATGAACTATAAAGAATCAGCCAATTAACCAAGCCCAAATATGAGGGTATCCTCTTGAAAAATTTGTAATAAAATTGCAAAAGCTGGGTGGCGCCTGTGGCTCAAAGGAGGGCCCATATGCTAGAGATGGCAGATTCAAACCCAGCCCTGGCCAAAAACTGCAAAAAAAAAAAAAAAAAAAAAAAATTGCAAAAGTGATGGTTACCCAACCTACAGGAAACCCTTGGAAAAAAATTATTTTGCAAAATGTTTTGAATGAGTCCCTCTTTAAAAACCTCTCAGGAAGAAAGCAGGTGCTGCATTTTATTCCCCCAAATTATTTACTATGACAGAATACTTATGTATAATCTCTTTTGCTTAAGCGTAAGCTCTTTGAGGTCGGTGAATGTGCCCTTCATGTCTTTAAATAAACACAGTAAATGCACTTGCATAGCCAACAGACCATTTTCAAAAACTGGCTCCAGCACTTGCTAGTTCTGTTTTCTTCAGTGAGTTACTCTCTCCCACTAAACCTTGGTTTCTTCCTCAGTAAAATTAGGGTGCTAATCATGATCCTGTAAGTTTCTGAGAGGACTGATTAAGGTTTTGTATGTCGACTACGTGGCTCAGCATCTGGTCCGTGTTAAATATGTACTGAGTTCATTCTCTACATCAATCCTTGTGCTTGATGCTGAGGACCCAGCTATGACATAGAAAACCGTGTGATCCCTTTTCTGTCAGAGAGCATGAGATCTAGTTGAATTCTAGTTGAGTGTGATTCTAGTTGAATTCATTGATCTGGTCTCTGATGGGCAGAAGACAAAGTACTCCAGAAATAGCCAGGAGGTTGCCTGACATGGACCTGGGGGCTCTGGCGGGGTTCAGAGACTGAAAAGATAAGGAAAGGTAGGCTAGATGAGGGATGTGGTGAGTATGTGGGTGTGGTTGTGCTTTGTGGACTATATTCTAGTTATAGGTATAAAATGGAGACTACACACCAAGAAATTTTAATTCTTCTGTGGATGGTTGTTTTGTAGCAACCTACACATTCTATGTGACATAACTAAATAGCTCTTTTCCAAAATATTTTTAATAATTTTTTTATTAAATCATAGCTGTGTACATTAAAGCAATCTTGGGGTACAATGTGCTGGTTTTATACACAATTTGAAATTTTTTCATCAGACTGGTTAACATAGCCTTCGTGGCATTTTCTTAGTTATTGTGTTAAGACAATTTATATTCTTATATTGTGTTAAGACAATTTATATTCTACACCTAGTAAATTTCACATGTACCCTTGTAAAATGCACTGTGGGTGTGGTCCCACCAATTACTCTCCCTCCACCCATCCTCCCCCTCCCCTTCTTCTTGCAGTCTTACTATGAAACCAATCTTATAAAAGCTATAACCCCAAATATTTTTAAAATCTAGCTCTTCCCACACTGCTCAGAGTTCCTCCTACTCAAAACAAGTTAACCTGACAAACCTAGAATTAGGCTAGATGAGCCTATTGATTTCAGAAGCAAATTAATATATTTATTATTAATTTTAACACAGTAACCATCAACCTCTACCCCTATGAGGAAAAATGTTCTGCTACCCACCTTACCCCCGTCCCGTCAAATTTACAGAAACATTTGAAGTGGTAATAATCGTGGCTGGTTTTAGACTAGAAACTTAGCCCTAAGGAAGGAAATGAGATAGAGATTTTTATTATTATTTCATGATAACGAATAAGGATCCTGTTGATTTGTATTTATAATTATCTTAAAATGTCTCAGTACAAAAGCAAGTTAGAAATTAGCCAGTCAGGTGTGCTAGGGTCTCCTACTAGCTGCAGTCCCAAAGTCCGGTCAGCACAGTTGGCTGGCGCACACGACTGAGATGACAGACAGCAAGCCCCACAGGGCTCTCTGGAGCTTGTCAGAGTCCACTCTCCCACCCAAGGAGAGAACTCCCTGCCCCTCACAGTGATCGCAACACCTCACAGTGTCAAATGCTATTTCTTCTCATACACTTTTAGCTTCTCCTTAAAAAACAAACAAAACTTATTGAAGTTTAATTGAATACAAAAAGCTATACATACTTACAAAATATGACTTGATGACTGGGTTTTTTGGATATCTCATTGTGTTTTTTTTTTAATTTCTGATTAATAGGAGGGTGTGAATGATTAGGTGACATCGTTTGCATTTATTAGGTAAGGTCCCTGTTGTAGTTGTATTCCGCACCCAGGACGCAACTGCCAGATACCCTTACATTGTGCCGATTAGGTGGGAGCGCACTAATCTCCTCCCTCTTCCCCTTGCCCCTCCCTTCAGTTTGAATTGAGTTTTTCTCTTGTGTGGCTGTGTATTAGTTTGTCTACTGACTTCATATTAGTATTGAGTACACTGGATACTTGCCTTTCATTATTGTGATACTTTACAGAAAATGTTCTTCAACTCTATCCAGGTTAATAGAAAAAATGTAAAGCCTCCATTCTCCATTTTTTGGTGGCAGAATGAATAGTATTCCACGGTATACATATACTACATTTTATTGATCCATTCCTGGGTTGACTTCACATCTTGGTGATTGTAAATTAAGCTTTAAAAACAATATACTGCAAATGTCCTTATGATAAAATGATTTTTTTCCTTCTGAGTAGATGCCTAATAGTGGGATTGCAGGATCATATGGAAGGTTCTATTAACTCTTTGAGGATTTTCCATACTTTTATCTATAGAGGTATTATTATTTTACAGTCCTACCTATAGTGTAAAAGTGTTGCCCTCGTGCCAGCATCTGAGGTTTGGGGACTTGGTGATGTGGGCTGTTCTCACTGGGGTTAGGTGTTATCTCAAGGTGGTTTTGAATGATGACAGTTGGGTCAAGGAGGAGATAAAGAAGGAAATTAGATGCTTCAAACATAGTGACAATGAAGCCACAAGCTACCAAAACCTGTGGGATACTGCAAAGGTAGTCCTCAAAGGGAAATATATTGCATTAGACACTTACATCTGAAAAATAGAAAGCATGCACATCATCAACCTAATGAATCATCTCATGGAAATCCCAAACCTAGCAGAAAAAAAGAAATAACCAAAATGAAATCAGAAGTAAATGAAGCTGCAAACAAAAGAATCATTCAGAAAATTAATGAAACTCGATGACTTTGGAGACAGGTACACATGCATGAAATCACTACCATAGTCTATGCCATAAACATACTCATCACCTTTAAAAATGTCTTCTCACCCTCTTCATTTATTACTATTAATTTTTTCTGATAACATAAGATCTGCTTGTTTCACAAAATTTTTAGTATACAATACAATAATTGTTAATTATAGGCACTAAGTTATACTATAGAGTTCTGGGACCTACCCATCTTGTAAACTGAAATTTTATGCTATTTGACTACTAAATACCTCTCCGTCTCCCCTGCCTCTAGCCCTAACAAGCTCTATTCTACTCTCTGCCTCTATGAGTTTAGGTATTTTAGATTCCTCACATAACTTTCTGATACATTAACAGAAAGAAGGATAAAAATCATATGATTATCTCAATAAAAGCGGAAAAAGCATTTGACAAAATTCAACACTCTTCTATGGTTAAAAAAATTCTCAACAAATTAGGAACACAAAGAACTTACATCAACATGAGAAGAGTAATATAAAAATATACATAAATAAATAAAGCCCACAGCTCACATCATGTTTAATGATGAAAAACTAAAAACTTTTGCTTTAAAATTTGGAGCATGGGGAGCATGTCTATTCTCACCACTTCTTTTCAACATAGTACTAGAAGTCTTAGCAATTAGGCAAGAAAAAGAAACAGGCATCCAAATCATAAAAAGATACAAAATTATTTCTGTTTATAGATGGCATGATCTTATTTATAGAAAACCCTAAGGACTCCACCAAAAAACTGTTACAACTAATAAATCAATTCAGTAAAGTTGCAAGATTCCAATCAACACACAAAAATTAGTTGCATATTTATACACTAACAACAAACTCTCCATAAATAAGCTTAAGAAAACAATCATATTTATAATAGCATCAACAATAATGAAATACTTAGAAATGAAGTTAACCAAAAGGTGAAAGACTGGTACACCAAAAACTGCCAAATATTGGTGAAAGGATTTTCAGCTTCTCTTAAATTAGTGAGAGCTCTTAACTTTAAAGATATGTGAGTGGAGGCCCTGAGAAGTGAGAAAACTGGCTCCAGGCTCCCCAACTGTGGTTAATGGAATAGTGAGAGTTCCTGAATTCTCATCTTGAGTGACTCCGTCAAGCCCACTGTCTTCCACCCAGCCCGAGCTCATGTGGGCAATTCTTCCATGTGGAAATGTCTTCCAAGCATTTCCTGTGAAATTTGGTAACAGGAACAAACAAAAAGAGAAATGGTTTCTATCAATGGATGAATCTGGATTATACTATGTAGCTGGTACCAAAAATAGAATACCAAGTTGAAAAGAAAGCCCTTTAGTTAGAAAAGGAGCTTAGACCTATTACTTTTTGGTATTCCATATCTATATCTTCAGTTTGATAAATCACTTTCCTGGCTCTCAATTTACACGTCTTCAGAAGAATAACCAATCAGAAGCTTGCAGGAAAAAAAGGCAGCATTAAGACTGAGATTATGATTTCCCCTTATTTTTCATGAAAGTTATCCTCTCCCTAATGTGAAATGAAAGAAATGAAAATAATAAACAAAAGGGAAAGTTAATATCTTATGAATATCTTTACTATGTAGTAGAGTTAATATCTTTTTAATACATAAGTTTTTACAAATCAATAAGGAAAAACCTCAGATTTTTAAAATAAGGGAAAAAACATACAAGCAATTCATGAAAGAAGAAACAAATGTACAGCAAACACAAAGACATATTCAACACAACTAATAAATCTAACAAAACTAAAAAGAAGTGCAATGTTTTACATTACAAAGTGCAATGTTTTATTAGTAAAAATTTTAAAGAATGATAATACTCCATGTTGGTAGAAGTATAGGAAAGAGTAATACAACGTTTCTGGGTAAAAATTAGCCAAAGGTCTTACACCAAAATCTTTAAAAATTATGTTCCTTGTTTTTGTTTTTGCCAAAATATTTCAGTGTTAAATTTTTTTGAAGGGAGCAATTGGATAAGCAAAGAAATATTTGCAGAAAGTTCCTTGTAGCCTTGTTTATAATAGCAGAATAAGAGAAACAGCCAAAGTATCTAACGATAGTGAATTGGCTCAATAAACTGTGATGATCCATACAACAGAATGGCCTGGAGAAAAGTATGCAAAGCACAGTACAATAAGAATATCACGATCTCATTACTGTAAGTAAAAATGTGTGGATGTGAGAACTGAGAGGCAATAAAAGACTGGAAATAAAATTTATATATGAACAAGTATTGGTTCTCTAAATGAGTCAATAAATATGTTAACAGTGGTTGCCTCCAACTGTCAATATTAAGAGTGTGTATGTTTTGTATTTTGTGATTTCCTTCAAATTATATGGATTCGTTTTTCTTAATTTTAGGGAAATGTTTGAAAAATGCAAAGGACTGAAAGGAGCCAGATGAATTCAGAGCCCCCGTTTTCTTCTATTATGTAATACTAACAAGAATGCAGCAAGGCAAATGTGCTGGTGTCTTAAGAAAACTGATGATTGATTTAATAAACGGATGAAAGAGTGTATTTGCATAAAAAATACCTGCCTTTGAAGCTAAGGTCAGTCAAAACTCTAGATCCTGAACACATGCAGGTTATGCAAGGAAAACCTGCCTGAAGCTAACTTCGGACTATGGCATCCAGTTTTGCTTTTAGTATTAAAGACGAAAATTTACCTTTTTGATCACATTCTTCCATTTTTCAACATATGCTGGCTTTCGCAGCCATGTCTGTCGCAGCCATGTCTGAACCTCTCTCTCCCTTCACATGGCAAAATGGCTAGAAGGCTTATGTTCTACTCAAAAGATGATGTTGTTGATTTTAAGCCCAACTTTTATGAAAGGGAGGAAGATGCCTCACCTGTAGGTCATATGAAAACAGAAAAACTAAATGAAGCTGAAGTCCAGCGTGTTCAAAGCCAGATTTCATCTTAACAAATATTGTGGTAACTAAAAACTCAGCAACTGAAAGGTTTCTGCCCTATGTTTCAAGCAAAGTTAACTCTGTGCTTACTGGTGTACAGAACCACAAAAACACTGGGGATACAGAAAGGAACAAGAAACTGTTTCTAAACTCAAGATAACACAATGGCAAGGGGTATCAAGGCTAGCCTCAACTTAAACAGAACCTCTCCTGAGCAACTAGTTTCGCCTGGGGGCCCCAGGAAGAGTAGGAAGAACTTTGAGATGGAATTTAGAAAGTGAATATGCATTCTCTGGTGTAAAAGGACTAAAAGGGGGGAAAGAATAAGATAAAATAAAATAAAATAAAGGGCATTTCAAGTAGAGAGAATAACAGACACAAAGTATACAGAAGACTTCCTGCTACTATAACAGGTGTGGCAAAGTTCCAGGTCTGCAGAATTTGGAAGTGAGGGTAGAAAATGTTTTTGACTTAAACGATAAATTAGCAGTCACCTTAGGCAGTTCAGTTTACCTGGGACTGAGTTTTACAAATCCAAAGACCCCTACATTTGAGTGATTAGTTCCTGTCTCAGACTAGCTCTTTGTTTAGCTATCTGAGTAACTGCCTTTATTCTAAGATGGAATCTTTTTTTTTTTTCTACATACCAAGAAAGGAACGATTTCACTTTGCCTCTCTTAGCTTTAGGTTCTTTCCATTTATGTTTTACAGATACATTGACACACCCTTTAAGCCAGGTTTCAATGAAAAAAACTAGCCAATCCAGTTACAGCATTGTCATTTGGCGGTGTTAATACGGAGACAGTTGCCTTCTTGTTGCTCAATAGGGTGAGACTTGGGGAAAGGCTTGGGCATGTGCGTGGAGCCAATGTGTCTGGCTCCAGCCACCTCCTTCTTTCACTTTGCCAAAGAAACAGAGGCCAAGGAACCATCTTCTTATTGTTCTCTTGCATGGATGGGCCAGCTGCCCATGGGGGAGGGTGGTGCCGAGTATCTTAGGTGACCTGCTATGGAAGGGTGAGGTAACTGCCTCAAAATCACGGCTCTCAAAAACTGGGGGAAGGGGTCCTTCCAACTAACCAAAGAAAAGGAAAAAGAACACACCTGCAAGCCTGCCGGCTGCTAGAATATTTGCTAGTAGCGAGGACAATGAGGGAAATGCATTCCAGACTGGGATAGGAGCCTTGAAGACTGGCCACTCTTCACCATGCTCTGTCCAGCATCAAAAGGTCATCTCCTTTTTCTTGTGACCAGACACACACACACACACACACACACACACACACACACACAGAGTTAAGCTCTTTCAAATCCAGCATCACAGACGTTGAGACATACTTTTGCAGAGCAGTTTATGATGACATTTATGAGCTATACCTCACAGTAATCTCTCAAGGTGAGTGAAGACAATCCAACAGTTGGAGAAACTAGTGTTGGGAGCCCCAGTGCAGGCCCCAGCAAGTTGAAGATCAAGAAATGGAAAGGCAAACCAACAAGCTGTTCAAACCAACCATTCTCACTCCTAAATGGAGGTTCTCACTTTTTGAGTGAAAGGGGAAAAAAAATAGTTAGGAGACAGGTTGGGTAAAGATTAAGTTTGGAGGGAACAAATACAGGAGAAAGATCTAACTCAAACCTGTCTTTACTATGCAGCCAACTCTGAGAATGAATTCTCGAACCCGGGAATATTACAAATGAGTTGTATCCTATTCCATTATTCAGGAAGCTGCTTCTACCAAAAGTAAAAGGCAAAGTTATTGCAAAGATATTAGATGGTAGACTAAATTCAATCTCAGCCAAAGAAACACAGAAGTTCAAAATCAGACCACACCATGAAAAAGAAATCTGTACCTGGTGGCTATAGGTAGGTACTGCCTGGTAGGGCTGAATGGTGGAATGTCTGTGAAGGGCCTGACATCATGAGGTCTACGTAATCCTTTGGCTCTGATATTATCTGGATAATTTACTCTCCTTCAAAGATCATGTCTCGTTATTCCCATGCAGGATTCTGAGTAAAGACTTACTTTTCTATTGAAAATTTTTAAATATTTATTACACTCCCCCAGTGAGATGGCCACTTTTAAACAAATTGCTTTTAGAAGTGGTACAAGCAAATCTCTGAAACAAAGGTTAAGATGTTTCATTTCACTTTTTTTGGTAAGGATATATTTAACAGCAATTTGTTTCCTTTTTAAAAATCTTGGTTCAATCCTATTTGCCATCAGTGAGATATAAAAAGGCTGCACAGCATTGGGAGGAAAAAAAAAAAAAAACATTGACTACCTTGTCAAAAAGGAGGTCACATCTCCCCATGCTAACTGCAGTCAAGAATAAATTTCAAGTGCCGGGATTCTACTTTTCAGATCTTAGCTCATGTTGTTTCTATTGTGAATGTGGCCTACTCAAAGCTGTATTCTTCCTCTTCAGCCTTTTTAAGTTCCGCATTTGCCTGGGGCATTGGAAGCAGGTCTCAGACACAGGCTGACCTGAATTTGGATCCCGGAGCCCAACTCACAAGCTGGATAGCTGGCCCTTTCCTCTCTTTCTGTTTGACCTCTCAGAGCTTTCCTATCATTATTTAAAAGGACATGGGCTACTATGAAGGCAAAACAAAGAACTACATTAAGGCAAATAGTGAACGGTAAATGGCACCATGTGTCATCCAGCTGCCAGAAAGAAATTCGGGTGCCAGCCTTGTCCTCTCTTTCTCTCTTCCGTCTCCAAACAACTGATCTTCGAGTCTCATCAATTCTATGTCCTCTGCTCTCAGTGTCACTTCTTCATCTCCAGCGATCGGCCTCCCACGTCCAGGCTCACCCCCTTCCGGATACATTCTCTGTGCCACCAGCACATTGTGCTTTTTCCAGCACAGACGTAGTCCTGTCATTGCTGGATCTGACACCCCCAGTAGCCCCTGCTTCACCTGGGGAAAGGCCAAGGCTGCCCGTGACCTGGCTGTAGAATACCTCCAGCCTCATCTCCGGCTCTATCTCCCCTACCTCAGCCCCCTTCTATGTTTTCTCTAACACTCTGCCCCAACATACTGTAGTAAACATTAGAATCATAATTATTTAAGATTTAGTTTAAATGCCACTTTTTAAAGGAATCTTCCAGATTTACCCCCTTACTCCACCCCAACCCCCCCTTTCTGAGTTGAAAGTCACTTCCAAAGTCTCCTGAAGTGCCCTTCTGGGTAGTAATTATTTGTTTGCTCCTCAAGGATAAGGATTGCCTTTTATTGTCCCTGTAACCCCAACCTCCAGCTTGGCATGTAGGATATGCTTCATGATTTGATTGAAGGAACTCCTATGAGCTAGCACAGTGTTGAGCACAGACAGTAAGCAGTTGATGGAGCTAGCTTGCTTTCCTTCTTTCTCAGGTCAAGTCCAGAATCAAGGAATATATGAAATAGTAACTGCTCTGCAGGAACTTCTATGAAGTTTTATCTTCCTTCTGAACATCCCAAGACATAACTATTTTCTACCCCCATCCTCCCCCCCCACCACCACCACACACACACACACACCCCGCACACAAGTATCTCTACCATCTCAAAGAGATCCCTTGAAACAATCTGCCCATCCGTGGAACCACTGGCCATTTGGACCCTTGGATTCACTTAGAGTCATTTAAAAAGTTTGTTCAAATACAAATGTCTGTGCCCCACCTTCCCAGCAAGTCTAGGGTGAAATTCAACGATTATACTTTTTCAAAGCAATCTCCAAGATAATCTAGCAGATAGATCTACCAGGGTTGGGAACTACTGCTCAGAAAGTCAAAATTTTAGTTCCAGTGAGCAAAAGGAAACATTTAGTCTGTGACTTCTTCTCAGCAGGAAGCCCGCCATGCTGCTGGGGCAGGGGAAGAAACAGGAAAGGAGGTTTGTATTCTTGTACCTGTGCTGTTCCAAAACAGTTAGGCTGTGCTGGGAAATTAGTATTCTGGCAAAAAATGGGAAAATATGTGACTTCATAAAGTCATCCCCATCAGATGGCCGGTCCTTACTAACTCAAAAATTTTGTTTCCTGTGACTTTGAAGGGTACCGCTCTGCAATATCACATCTCCCTGTCCTAATACTGTTCAAGAAGTTGCACAACTTTGGGACTTGTGATGCTTGCAGGGAAACTCAGTAGTTTCTTACACATTCAGTTTGCATTTCTAATGGGCTCAAGCACTCCAGATGTAACTGGTCAGGCAAATATTGTGATAAGAAGAGGCAAAGGTACCACAGCTGATAGAGGCTAACAAGGGCCTCTTAAATATCAGATGTAGTGTGTGGTTCTCCTTTGCAAGTTATAGCAGCACAAAATAAACTGGTGTTTATTTTAAAAAGTAAGTGAGCCAGTTTCGGGTTTCTCCTACCTGTGATGTAGAAATCACCTCTAATTTACTACAGGAGCACTCAAGAAAGAGTTACATTTCTAACTTTTTTTTTTTCATTTTATTTCACTTCTAGGGTCTTTTCTCAAGGGAACGAAGTAAAAATACAGTCTTACTTCAATTGTATTATGTTGGGAAATCCCAAACAATTTTGGCTGCTGCTTCACTTTTAATTATCTCCAGAAAAAACAAAAGGGCCGAAGTCCTAGAAAGAGGATTGCTTTCTGTGTCATGTTTCGGCGTCCTAGAAAAGGAAAAGATAAGACGTCCCAGAGAAATGTGGCTTCTTAGTTCTTTTCTCTCTCTTTTGGTGCTACCAGCCTCATTTTGCAGGTGTGACTTCACAGTGCACTAGCAAGTTCTCACCACACCACCTGGAACTCAGAACTAGCAGAGTCCTGGATCCTACCCTTGACTCCTTCCCTGAATTCCCAAGTCCAAGGGGATCTTGGGTTATTCTTGCAGAGTAAGCAGAACTCCTAGCCTTTCCCCAAAGCAACATATTTAGAGAATCAAAGGCTACCCAAAGAGGAGCTTTAGAAGGCCTTCTTTGCCTTGAAAACCCTTTATTCTAAGTGGGATTCTTATTTTCTCCCCATTCTAACAATAACCCCAGCAACAAGTGTGATCTAATAGGAATTTCCTTAGGACAAACAAGGTTTAGTATAACAAAGCCCCAGCAACAGAAATAACATACCACTTCTTGGGCCTTCCCCACCCTAGTTTGGTGCCTGTGGACCATTCAGGCTACATCCTTCTGTTCCTGGCAGTGGCCTCCAGACCCAGGCTCTAGCCTCAGGGGACAATATTTGTGCAAGTACATAAATCATTCTCCTGTAGTTCTCCTTTAGACCCAGCTACCAGAAGAAATTGTTGGAGCAGTTACTCTGCTGTGTTCCTATGAGGCCCCTTTTCCTTGACATCCAAATAGCTCCCAAACTGATGAGGGCATAGGGAGATATCCTCCCCTGACAGCATTACACCCTGCTATAAGGCCACAAAACAGTGCTGCCTTGTGACATAGCTCTGGGTCAGCCCCACTCTTTTTCCGGCCCTCTTAGGACTCTGGCCCTGGTCCAGAGGGAGAGGGTCAGAGGCAGTAATGGTGCCAGCTTCCTTTGATGAACTTATTTAGACATTTTTCCCCAGCATGAGTTACTTCCTCACTCAGAGCACTGTAGCAGAGTGATCCTTAGTCCCAACAATTTAGAGCAGGGAAGCTGAGGATCCCTTGGCCGGCCCTGTCCAGCCATTTCTCTTTCCTATGTGGGGTTTTTTGGTCTTTAGGAAGACTGTCCACGGACACAGACACAGTCACACACAGCATAGTGATGTTTTGGTCAACAATAGATCACATAATCAACATGAGTCCCAAAAGATTATAAGGAAGCTGAAAAATGCCTGTCACCCAGGGACAGAGTAGCTGTCAAAGTGCCTTAGCTCAGAGCAACACCCACGTGTTTGGGGTGAAGCTGGAGTAAACAAACCTACTGGGCTGCCAGTTATACAAAAGCACAGCACATACGGTTATACATACATACAACTGGTAATAATAATAACGAACAATCATGTTATTGGTTTATGTATTTGCTATAATTTTTTTTTTTTAGAAACAAGAGTATCACTTTATTGCCCTCGGTAGAGTCCCCTGGCGTCATAGCTCACAGCTCACAGCAACCTCCAACTCCTGGGCTTAGGTGATTCTCTTGTTTCTGCCTCCCGAGTAGCTGGGACTACAGGAACCCGCCACAGTGCTGGGCTATTTTTTTGTTGCAGTTTGTCCAGGGCTGGTTTTGAACCCACCACCCTCGGTATATGTGGCCGGCGCCCTACTCACTGAGCCACAGATGCCACCCCAATTTTTATTGCTATTTTAGAGTGTACTCCTACTTAGGGGGGGAAAGTCAACTCTAAAACAGGCTGAGTCATGCCTGTCAGGAGGGTTTCCCGTAGAAGGCATCGTTACCATAAGAGGTGACAGCCCTGCTGGGGTTATTACTCCTGAAGACCTTGGGGTGCGATGAGATGTGGTAGAAGGCGGTGACAGTGATGGTCCTTACCCTGTGTAGGCCTACGCTAATGTGTCTGTTTGTGCCTTAGTTTTGAACAAAAAAGTGAATAAATAAAAACAATTTTAAATAGGAAAAAAATTACAGATAAAGGATAGAAAGGAAATATTTTTGTTCAGCTGTGTAATGTGTGTTTTAAGCTAAGTGTTATAACAAAACAGCTGAAGGATTTAAAAAACTAAAGTTTATAAAGAAAACAAATTTTCCATGTACAGTGTTCACGGAGTTGACAGAGGCATACAGTAGTGTCCTAGGCCTTTACCCCGACCACGCACTCGCTCCTCACCCTGAGCAGCTTCCAGTCCTATAAGCTCCACTCACGGTAAGCGCCCTATATGCGTGTACTCTTTTTGTCTTTTAAACTATTTTCTACAGTCCTTTTTCTATGTATAGATACACGAGTACTTACCATTGTGTTACAATGGCCTGCAGTCTTCAGTACGGTGAGATGCTGCACGGGTTTGTAGCCCAGGAGCAATGGGCGGTACCATGTGGTCTAGGTGTGCAGTAGGCTGGACCGTCTAGGTCTGGGTAAGTACACTGTATGTGTAAAACCGCAAAATTGCCTAAGGATGCATTTCTCAAAATGTGTCTTAGTCAATAAACGGCACATGACTGTATCTGAATTTGTGGTAAACATACAGCTTAGATCCTCATCCTGAGGTTTCCTTCATCCCACTCCCGGCCTCGCCGTTTACAACAAAAATTACAGTTCATCCAGGCAGTAAGTGTTCACTGAGCTCCTAGCACATCCCAGACCCTGTCCTAGGTACTTGGGCTACATCAGAGAACAAAACAGATAAAAAATCTTTGCCCTTATAGAGCTTCATCCTAGTGAGACAAACAAGAAACCAAACACGTGCACAGTAAAGCAGTTTAGAACATGTGCTGTGGGACGAAGAGAACTGAGTGAGGGGTCAGGAGTGAGGGAGAGGATGGGGCCAGGGAGCTGGGTGTGATTTAGACACAATGGTCTGAGCAGGCTCACGGAGAGGGTGACACGTGAGCAGAACTTGAATGAAGAGAGTGAGTCAGGCTTTGGCATGAAGAAGAGGCAAAATGCTTAAGCCAGTGCAAAATACTTCACTAGGCGTGTTGTAGAAACGGCAGTGAGAGCCATGTGGAAGGAGCAAAGGGAGGAGAGAGGAGCAGCGGCCTGGGAGGGAATGAGAGCCACCTTACTGGGGCCTCAGAGGCCACCACCAGGTCTTTGGCATTTGTTGTTTGCAAAATACGTTCTCATCATTTAATAGTCTCAACCCTGTAAAATAAGTTCCATAGCAAAAATGAAAGAATTGTAGATAATCCAAAACTCTTTCTTACTAATAATGTCAATGAAAGTTGTGTCAGAACAAGGATGTATAAATAATGCTGATGACGGTGATTGGATGTCCACCTCTTTTTCTTTTTCATTCTCCCTTTCAGTGCCCTAAATAAGCCACTGGTGGAATGCCCACCGCATATAGACTTCATGTTCTACTATGGTTCTGGAGAACTGGCTTCGATTCTGAGGTCATGATTCTAAGGAGATGGAGAAATTTTTATCATTTAAAAAATAAACATGCAGCCCTTTAGCCTGTTACAGAAGAACAAAGCCTCCAGAGACAGGGGAGGCCCAATCTAGGAGCAGCCATTAACAACACATGACAATGTGGGGAAGCCCAGGACATATGGAGCCAGCCCCACAGCCAGTCCTTCAGCAAAGTCTTCCAGTGTTTTCCTCACATATATCCCTAGTCTGACCACTCTGGCCCACCCCCCGTCAGGCCTTCCACTCTCCCCCTGACTGCAGCCTCTGCCTCCTGATGGGTATCCTGCCAAGCTCGCCTCACCCCCTCCTAACTGAGCTCATCTCACTCACCAAATGAGCTCAGCAGTGGGAAGACAGGCATGGCCCAGACAATCTTGGGGCCCTTAAAAGCCATAAGAGGAATGTAGACTTTTTTCTAAATGTGATATGAAACCAAGGTCGAATTGCAACCTGGGAAATGATTTTCAATCAGCATTGTGATCACTGTTTGTAGAGTTGACAGTAAAAGCCAAAGTAAGGAGGCTGGTCAGGAGCCGGCTACGGAAGTAGAAGTGATTCTAGCACTCCGGGAGGCCTGGGCGAGTGGATTGCCCAAGAGTCCGAGGTTGCTGTGAGCTATGACAGCACAGCACTCTAACAAGGGTGACTGAGTGAGACTCTATCTTAAAAAAAAAAAATAAAATAAATATTAGTTTTTAAAAAAAAAAAAAAAGTAGAGGTGAAAAGAGACCTTGAGACGCTCTTGCTTCTGGAAAACTTTGACCTTTCTGCTGCAAAGACTTTGATTTTACTATAGCCTTGGTCTTGAACTAGATCATCAAATGCCCTTCTCCCTGCATGTATTCCAGTCTTCATTTTAATATCATCTCCACAGAGGCTTCCCCATCCCTCCTCTTAGCAAACTACCCATCTTGCCAGCCTCTACGCTTTTATTTTTTTCTAATCATTTATTATCTGACATTTCACATATCATATATCTCCTTTTTGTTGTTTTGTCTGTCTTCTGAAAGAGTTTGTGTTTCTCTGTTACTATAGATTGGGGATCTGAAATCATGTCTGGCATAGCATATATATAATAGAGACTCAACAGCATGGATGAATATATTTATCTGTTTATAGTATGGCCTGAAACATCTACGGCACTACGTTTAATTATTTAGAAAACACTCATATTAATTCCTTCTATCACTTGGCAAGAGACATGAAAAGAACCTTCTCTGAAGAAGATGAATGAAAACAATATATGAAAAATATATGAAGAAGATGAATGAACAATATATGAAAAAATGAAAACAATATATGAAAAATATCTGAAGAAGATGAATGAACAATATATGAAAAAATGCTCATCGTCTATAATCATCTGAGAAATGCAAATCAAAACCACTCTGAGCTATCACTTAACCCCAATGAGAACAGCCCACATCACAAAGTCCAACACTGCACGTACAGATATGGAGAGGAGGGAATGCTTTTACATTGTTGGTGGGATTGCAAACTCATACAGTCTCTTTGGAAGAAGTATGGAGAATCCTCAAAGAGGTTAAAGAAGACTTTCCATTTGATCCTGCAACCCCATTATTAGGCATCTACTCAGAAGATAAGAAATCATTCTATCACAAGGACATTTGCACTAGATTGTTTAATGCAGCTCAATTTACAATCACCAAGATGTGGAATCAACCCAAGTGTTCATCAACCTAAGAATGGATTAATAAACTGTGGTATATGTAATATGGAATGTTATTCAACTATGAAAAAAAAAAGGTGGAGCCTTTACGTCTTTTGTATTAACCTGGATAGAGTTGGAGAACATTCTCTTTAGAAGAGTATCACAAGAGTGAAAAAGCAAGCATCCAGTGTATTTAATGCTAATACGAAGCCAGTAGATGAACAAATACATGCCCACACAAGAGAATAACTCAATTTAATTCAAACTGGGGAAAGGGAGGGGAGGGGGGGAACGGGAGGAGGGCGAGTTGGTGTTTCCTACCTAATGGGCACAATGTAAGGGTATATGGCACACCTTCTGGGTGTAGGACACAACTACAACAGGGACCTTACCTAACAAGTGCAAACACTGTAACCTAATTGTACCCTCATATTAATCCAAAATTTTAAAAAATAGAAACACCATTAAAAAGAGGAGACAAGGTACTAAAAGCTCCAAATATTCCTGGTTTATAATAATAATTTATTATTACTGAGAGGTTATTATATTCTAGGCAGTATTATGAATTTTACTTAGTTTCTCTGACTTAATCCTTTAGCAACCCTACAAAGTAGATATTATTACCCTAATTTTACAAATGAGGAAACTATTAAATAAAACTTGAATACCTACGAACTGCGAATTAAGAAACACTTGTCAGTTCATTGCCTTTCAACTCTGAGAAGCCCTTGAAAAGGTGGCTTTAGCCTTGAGAAAGAAAAAGTTGCTGATAGACTTGTTTAAAAGCCAAGAAGTTGTTATAGTTTTAAAGCCTAAATTGGACCTGATGTCAGCTGATCCAATGACCTTCCCTTTTTTATCCCAGGTAATCCGATAATCTCCTATTGATGAACAAAGCATGTATACTCTATTAAATACTGGGTACAGTAGACAACACTGCTGCCTCCAGCCTCAGATGCCCGGCAGGAAGTCACAATTGACACCACAGAGCTGAGTGGGGCAGCGTGGTCGGAGCCCGGGTCACTTTCTCCATTATCCATCCTCATGGAGCTTGCTGCACTGATTTATTGCTCAGCTTCTCTGTGACCAATGGCCAGTGCCCTGGACTGGACATTCCTAGGTCCAATTCTGTTCCTAACCCAGATGATTGCTGAGATGAGTCGTAAACACCTCCCTGAATCTCACCTGGAAAGTTAAACGAAATGCCCTCTCTATTCTTTACTCCCAGGATTTGCTAATACCCCACAAAAACGTGAAGCTTCTCAAAGGAAGGACATGTATATAGTTCAAAGTGATTTTGTGAGTTTCAAACTCAGAATTTTAAAAAGCAGTGGAAGAAGTAATAAATATTTGCACAGAACCTGTAGCTGAAACAATATAATCCTTATATGATAAATTTAATTTCACCAAAGAAAATTTATGTTTCTAAGCATAGAGAAAAGAAAGATTTCCTTCCTGAAAATATTGACTATATATAATTTGGTTATACTTTTAAATTGTTTCTAGTTGGAATTTGATGTTTATGTTTCTCTTATTGAATATTAATGAGAAAGTTCGTATTCAGTATCATGATAACATTAGCATGTTCCCTTTGTGTGAATTAAAGAGACCAGGTGATCAACTCTTCTCATCTTTAGGGCTTATTTTCTGAAGATTTTATCATGAAGGAGTTAGTTTCTATAAAGATTTATCATGCCTTTTATTTTATTTTTGTTCCTCTTTCATTAGGAAAAAAACAAAACAGCAATAGCTTCTTTTCTGAAATGCACATTGACTTATAGGAAGGCAGTCTGAGAACCAATTTCTTCAAGAGCAGAAATTATGGTCTGTGCAGAAAAATGTACCAATATCTCTTTCCAGGGTGAGCTATGGAGCATATGTGGGTCTGATCCTGCACAGTTTAACAGTACAAAGCTTGCTTTTACTTCAGAGCCTGAGGCTGTTTACAAATAAACACAGATCAAAACACATTCTGCCCACCACAGCACTAGGAGGGCAACCACACCATCTTTGGGTTAATGACCTATCTGGAATAATACACCACTCTTGATTCAGGGGCAGAATTTCCACTGCGGCAATGCCAAGTTGGGTGGGCCAACACTGAGGACCCTGACGAAAGCCCTGCACAATGGCTTCCAAAGAAAGGGAGCCAGAAACACTGAAACAAAGTCATACTTTCACAGTGCGGCAAGGGAAAGGACTTTCAGCAATGAACCCCCCATGGAAAAAGTCTGCTGTGGTTCCCTGGCCCCGAGCACAGCCCTGGGAACCATTAGAGAGAGGCTCTGGCAGATCTCAGCTGACACATGAGCAAATGGGAGGAGGCAAGGGAAGGAAGCAGGGGCCCACCCCACTGCAGGGACGCAGAGACGCAAGACTGTCACACGCATGCACACAGGTACACATAGACATCCACTGGCTTAGGAAGGCACATTTCACATTTTAATGATTAAAAGCAAATTTCCTCCTCTTCTAGAGATGGGAACGAGGAAGGCTCTTTAGAAGGAAGAAAGAATAGTAGAGACCTGGGTCCCCAGGTCTGAAGGAGCTCTGCGAATGATCAGGTGATGGCCACAATCAGGGCCCAGTTTCACTGTATTTGCCTCACAAAGCTCTAGCATGTTACTTAGCCTGCCTCTGCAGGGAAAGTGTGTTAGTGCTTTAAGCTCACCCACCTCCACCCCACACCCCAGCAGCAGTCATACCAGGTGGTCTCCTGCAGTTCTGGGTCAGGCTCAGGAACTGGGCTGTGTCACCCTTGGCCGTAACATGGGTGCTTCCCTATTCAGCAGTGTCTTCCCCTCATGGCCTCATGGCTGGCTCTTTCCCATTATCCAGTAGGGGCTAAAATGGCCCCTCCCAATAGAGACCCTCCCTGGCCACACTGCCATGGCTTGTCTCTCTTTTGTTTCCTGTAAATTTTTCATTGGCCTCATTGCCCCCTTTTCTAACCTGTAATTCTTTCTCAACTGTGTAGTCTCTCCCTCATTTGCACATAAGCTCTTTTAGGCACTCTATCTTCTTTATCACTATCCTCCACTCAGCTCAGTGATCAGCACAGAGAAAGAGTTTGACTCATATCTGTTGAATGAATGAAAAGGCTGAGCTGAAGTCCCACCTTTCTCTCTGCAGTGCACAGTGACTGTTGCCTTTTGGGGCTTGAGAAAGCCCTTGAAGTCAGTTTCGTATTCGTGTCCTGATGCACTTCGCTGGCTGGGCTGTTTGACCGGGTTAGGGCTTGCCGCCTCACCTCACTCAGATGCTACTGGGATTAGGAGCCAGCATTTTACTCATTGTCTTTGCCAAGTCCTCAGCATAGATGTGGATTTACTTGTCTTAAAGTTAATGTAACAGAAATGTAAGCTTCAGGGGGAAAGGTCATTTTCCCCAGAGTGATTTTTTCCCGGTAAGCCTGCTGTAGAGCGGTACACCTACTGCCCAGGCCTTGATCTTGGAACATGACACGAAACCCCAGGCCTTGATTTCTGAGTGCTGGGAGCAAGCTGTCACCTTCAGGAGAGCAGATTCGTTTGTGGAAGTCTTGAACTTCTTATAAACATTGTTTGTTTCAGACATACTGTGAAAAATCTGAACTGCTCTAAATTAAGAGCTGATTGTTAAGTTATTGCAGATTTCCTCTTGTTGCTTTTAGATTATTTGTTTAAAGGGATCTGGTAAATACCAGATCTTTATTATGATGACTAATGCCCTGCCAAAAGAAGAAGTAAAAAAAAATTAAAAAACCCCAAACCTTTCAGAGTTATTCTGGAAATGCAGGTGGCTCTGTCCGGCAGCATAATTTCCCCCTTAACCACCCCCCCACCCCCACCCCCGTCCCCAGACAGCCTGTCACTTCTAAGTCTTAGAAAGTGTTCTTTTAAGACTGAGACTTGCTTTAGAAATTGTTTTGACTAAGAACCAAAGCCTGCCATCTTGCTAACATTTGCTCTGAGTTGTCAATCTTTGGTGGTCAGCAAAATGACCCTCAAATGCCAGAATCCCCATGAATAATTCAGGCATTAAACTTCAGAAAAGATGCTTGATTCTTCAAGATATGGACTCCTACCACCTGTCAGATGCGTGGACTGGGATGAAGCAGAAAGGAGACAGCAGTATACAAAATACAAAAAGAAAAGAAAGAAAGAAAAAGAAATTGCATTTAGCTAAACATTGACTCCAGATTTCCAATTCAGCCTAAATGGGCATTCACAGTCCTGGCTCAATTTTAATTAGATGAAAAATGTGAAAGAAAAAGAAAGAAGCATTAGTTTTCTTATAACAGCCTAAGTTATGCACAATGTCTTAAATTTTTCATTCTAGTGAGCCAGTATTTTCAAGACTTAAGTCACTTCTATCTGTAGTGTGCTGTCTGGATAGCCCCTCCCCCATGCACAAACCACCACCACTACCATATGTGTCCAGAGATTAAATTAATATTTCACTCTACCAGTAACTCTGAGCAATACCTAAGCGCTGCTTTTGCTCTGGAGAATTCCTCCAGGAATCTAAGTTAAGCTTAAACTTAGAAAACATTTATAAGGTTTCATATGCACAAAAGATAAAGCAGTGTACTGACTCTGACTGGATACATAACAAAAATGAAATGATAAAATAATGCACTCTTTGGAGCACTGTTGTATACTGAATTGTGTCCCCCTAAAATTTATGGGATGAGATCCTAAATCTTAATGTGACTATTTGGCGGCTGGGCCTGCAAGGAGGTTATAAAGATTAAGTGAAGTCCCAAGGGTGGGCTCTTAATCCAATGGGACTGGTGTCCTTATAAGAAAAAGAAGAGACACAAAAGAGTGTCCTCTTCTTCTCAACACAGACACACACACAGAGGAAGGGCCGTGTGAGTGCACAGCAAGAAGGCAGCTGTCCACAAGCTGGAAAGAGAGACCTCCCCTGACAACACCTTGATCTTTGGACTTTGAGACTTCAAACCCCTGTAAGAAAATTAATTTCTGTTGTTTAAACCACTCAGTCTGTAGTATTCTGTTAGGGCAGCCTGAGCAGACTGATACAAGCAATTGTTATTGCCCGGTGATCCCCAAAAGCTTCACAGTACCTCATTTAACCTTCACGTTGAACTCTGTGATAGTATTAAATACAAGTTAACTGAGGTTTAGAAGGACATACAAGTTGCCCAAAGTCATGCCTGGTGTCAGATCTCTCTGACTCCAGATGGATATTAGAATAAGGAAAGGAAAATAAGCCAAAATATCTTGGCGATATGTCAAGACTTAAAATTTTATTACGGCTGGTGTGTGTCATTTATTCTTCCCATTCATATTCCTGGATTTCTTTTGTCAGTAGTACCAAATTAAACTTAACTTGAGTTAATCCCAATCTAAATTAACCAACGTAATGAGATCATAATGCTCACATTTCATCAATACACAATAGGGAATAGTTACATGATCATTTTTCTCATACTATTTTGCCTTTAAAGGATGGTGTAATCTGTTCTTGAGCATGAAGCTGTAGGTGGATATAAATCTTTTATTAAGCAATGCTGTCAAATGCTGCCGTTGAAGCTGCAAATCTTGGCTCATCTAGTGGGAAGTGTGCTCTGGATTCTAAGATGCCTGTTCCTTCCTCGCTGCATATAATTTAAGGGGAGGAACAAGACAATCAAAAAAATGTCTTGAAATATCTATTTTTATTTAGTGCACCATTTATTTGCCAAGAGTATTAATAGGATATGTAGATTTTATATATGGAGGGTCTATGAAAAATAGGAACTGAGGAAAACAGGGACTTGGAGAATGTCATCCATTGGCAGGACACTAAAATGGTTGCAAACGCAGAGATGGAATTAGACAAATATTGGCTCCCCTCACAGCAATGCGACGTACTGCTGGGACAGCCTAGATGGGTAAGTTCCTGATCCCCCACTTCATCTCAGTTTCGTAGTATAAAAAATGAGAATAACATATCCACCTCCAAAAATCATTATGGGAACTAAGTGAAATTATGTCTACAGAGAGCTTAGCATTTAGTCTGGTGTATTTTTTTTTTTTTTTTTTTTTTTTGAGACAGAGTCTCACTCTGTTGCCCAGGCTGAAGTGCCATGGTGTCACCACAGCTCACAGCAACCTTAAACTCTTAGACTTCAGCGATTCTCTTGCCTCAGCCTCCCAAGTAGCTGGGACTACAGGCTTCTACTACAATACCCAGTGAGGTGTGTGTGTTTATTTGGTTTTTCTATTTTCACTAGAGACAGAGTCTCACTCTTGCTCAGGCTGCTCTCAAACTCCTGAGCTCAGGCAATTTACCCACCTCGGCCTCCTAGAGCGGTAGGATTACAGGTGTGAGGCACCGTGCCCAGCCTAGTCTGGTGTGTTAATCAGGGATCTTTAGAGAAGCAGAACCAATAAAATACATATATGTAAATATATACAGAGAGAAATGCTCAGTGTGAGGAATTGGCTCACATGATTACGGAGGCTGAACTGGAGATTCAGGACAGCGGGTGGTAGTGCACTCCAGTTAGAGTCTGGAGGCCTGAGATCGGGGGTGCCCATGGAGTAAGTCTCAAAACAGCAAGAACACATGAGGTGAGCGTCCCAACTCAAGCAGTGAAAAAGGGGTGAAGGCTGCTTTTGTCTACTTTTTGTCCTGTTCAGGCCCTCAACACATCAGATGATGCCCTCCCACATTAGGGAAAGTGATCTACTTGACTGAGTCCACAGATTTAAACACTAATCTTACCCAGAAACACCTCACAGACACATCCAAAAATAAGGTTTAATCAGGTCTCCTCACAGCCCAGTCAAGTTGATATTCAAAGTCACCCATCACACCTGGAAAGTACTACAGGTTTAATATACGTTAGCCGTTGTTTCTCACCTCTTTAGAGAGTTGCATTTTTCTTCCACAATGTATTTATCTAAGATGCCGTTCAGCACCCTGGCAAAACTCTTTCTTACTGGCTCCCCGGTGTAATCAAAGCAGACGCTATAGGCGTATTCAAGGTTCTTTAAAGCCCTTTGAAGCTATTGAATACAAGGGCAGAAAAACAGAGCTACAAGTAGGAAAAAAGATATATTCAAAATGAAGAGCTGTTATTTTCCAGCTCCCAAGAGACTTTCCAGTGATAAATAGCAAATGTAGGAGATGATTATACTTACATAAGAGACAGCTATTTATGAAAGCATTTAAATGATCCACAACAAACACCACTGGGCACACCAACACAGACGGAGATGCCAGCCAGTGTGGAGCTGGTGGAGAAGCCTTAGAAATGACAGAGTCACCAGAGGGAGTTGACCCAGGCATTAAATTAGCATCGGCCAACTGGTGCCACCTGTGATCCCAGGGCTTTGGGAGACTAAGCAGGAGAATCACTTGAGACAAAGAGTTCGAGACTAGCCTGGATAGCACAAGACCCTGTCTCTAAAAAACCAAAACCAAACAAACAAACAAAAATATTTTTAAAAAACTAGCCAAGCATGCTGGCACATAGCTGTAATTCTAGCTACTCAGGAGGCTGAGGTAGGAGGATCACTTGAGTCCAGAAGTTCAGGATTCCAGTAAGCTGTGATGTCACTGTAGTCTAGTGTGGGACACAGAGCATGCAAGAGCCCCTTTCTGAAAAATAAAGAAAGAAAGAAATTAGCACTAGCTAAAGAAACTCCTACTTATGTAAGAGAAATGGGTCAAGTAGAGAATAAGCAACCATGACTCAGTGCAGCTGCTCCTGTTTACAGCCCAGGGTGCTCTGACATCAAGTCATCACCTTGGTGATCCCAGCAGAAGAGGACAGGACTGGTGAAAAAACTTTAAAGTACAAGGTCAGAAAAGCTTCCTTACAACTTAGGTTATATGACAATGATAGTTAACTCTTTCCCAAAATGTGTTTGTGTTTCTCCTTCCATGGCAGAGTTATGGCAAAATAGACTCCTCAGCTAGGATTATAATTTCCAAGTCCCCTCTGCATCTGAGCAATACCATATGCCTGAGCTCTAGCCAATGGGATAGGAGTGGAAGTGTGAAGAAGTGTCAGGTGCCACATTTGGGCCCAGCTGGTAAAACTTCCCAAACCTCCTCCACCACCTGTCCTCCTCCAGCCTTGCAGCAGAGACAATCACAGTGAACTTGGAACCTAAATGCTAAAGATTTGCAAAGCCTCCATCAGCCCTGTTCCCGGAATTACTCCTCACTTCCCATTTACCTTAAAGGACACTTTATAGGCAAGAAATAAACGTCTATTTTACAAGCCCTTATACTTTTTGCCTTTACTTGTTATAAAAGTTAGTATTACCCTAATACCACTAGTATTAACCCAGTTAGTGCAAGTCAAATATTTAGCACATGAATCCTGCAGACAAGAGGGCACAAGAACTCAAAGCCCTTTGAAGTGTTATCTGTTTTCATTTTCTACTCTTTTCTATTCTGATATGTACTGAGCACCTATCAGGAGTGATTATTGGATGTTGGATGAATGGGTGTGTAATCTGATTGACCTCTGACAAATGATCTATCTAACTTCTCTTTAATTCCATGATTAGCATCATGTTTGCCACTTTATTGAAATGTAATGGAAATTAATAAACTGATATCTGACCTAATACTCTGAGCGTCCTTGGGTAAAAGGTATAGTAAATGAAGTGAAGAATAAGTACAATCAAGTTTTTAAGGTACCTGTTAAATACAAATTCAGTAGAAGTCAGGTCATATAAAACATGAAGTTATCTAGAACCCAATAATCCCCAGACACTACAGTAATATACAGTGAGAGTCAATAGCATTGTGTAGTAGATGGACACATTTTAAGAAAGGAAAAAACTGTATTAAAATTGTAATAGTGAAGTCACGTTTGATGCTGCAAATACGAGAGATATAAGATACAAATGCAAGATAACAAATATTACCAAGATATACTGAGTAGTATAATTTTAATGTTTTTTCCTTTCTTAAAATGTGTACATGTTTTTGACAGCTCTGTATTAATCAGGTGAAACAAACTTCACACCTCCTTAAGGGACTAAAAAAAGCCTCCTAATAACTAGAAAAATCTGTAACAAACAAAGAAATTCAGAATTTCTTTCATAGAAATGTGAACCTCTGGGTTCCGGGTCAGCTAGACATGTGTAAATTTATGTAATCTTTCTGTTAAAGGTGGTGGCAACTAGCAAGTGCCTCTGTGGGTGTTAGTCTGACGGGAATAGGAAATTCAGTACCCTGAAATATTTGAAAGACTCACCCCTAAAAGAAGTTCTGCCAAGGAGGGCTCTAGCTATTTGTGCAGACTTGGAACGATTAGCGTATTTTGAACATACATATACTTTTAACTAATTTGAGTTTACATTAGTATCTATTAAGGGTGACCTTGTTCTATATTTGATCCAGGATCCATAAGGGAAGACAAAACATATGATAACTATCTGTCTGAAGGCTTAAATTAGCCAAAATTGGAAGATGAATTATTTTTTAACAAATGATAGGAACTTACGGCAATCACCAATGCTAAAACTTGTGCTAAGTTTAACATCACGTCATTCAAGACATGTCCTTCCATGCCTTCAGTCTCCTCGCACTTCCATGCGTCATTCATTCACAAAATACCTGGATAGAAGCTGGAGATTAAAAAATGCCTAAGATTTAATCTTTGTTCTCACAGAGCCACAGCCTAATAAAGAACAGCCACATTAATATGAGACCATAATGATACAGTAACATGAAATACCACCATTCACTTCTCAATACATGCCAAGCTCCATCTTTGTGTCATAGAATGTCATGGAACAGGATCTAAAAGGAAATGTTCCGTGTTTCACCATCTATTCTGTGAACATCTTAGGTTTACAAGTTCACCTTGACTGCCCATTGTTCTATTCCAACCTGACCAGCATAACACTGTGGAACTTTTTTATAATTTGGAAATTGTAGATGCTCCAATTAAGAGGCTTCCATCTTGAATTGACCAAACTCATGTCATCTTCATAAATAGAAAGCTTTATTTATGGCCTTTGATTTACCTACTCTGCTCCAGAGTACAAAACCCAATGTCCTCCTCAGATTTTATGTGTATTTCTGCTTGGGCTATAAAATGTTATCGCAGATAAAGAGGCAATGAAGTAAATGGTAACCATTTGGCAAGGAAAACTTCTGGGCAAAAACAATCCTATAGAAGGTAGGGCCTTCTTCAAATGACACCTGTACGCCAGGGAAATTGTCATATTATTATAAGCAGCAAAAAAAATATCATCCTACCACAGGGGAGTAATTGTTAGCAGGCAGTGATCATGTAAAACACAGCAATTGTGGATTTTAAGGGCAAGATTCCAGACCATGATATAAGCCCAGTTGCCTGCCCAAGGTTAATGGGGTAATATCTTTACTTACTCCAGCTCGGCATTAAATTAGCTTTGTAAACTCTGAGTGTAGGTTCTGCCTTTTGTCTGTAGAAGTTACAATTTAATGTTCTGAAGGGGACCAGAGGAATCTGTGTTTCCTGGAGCATTTGTCCTGCTTTTCAGCAGACTGCAAACACATCCTCCTTTCTAAGACATCCTCTGAAAAAAGCCCAGACAGGCAAGATTCTTTGCTGACAGCCCTTTTTTATTTTTTTCATTGTTTGGCGAAATCTGTCAGGTATTGTATTAGGGAGTACCTGGTTTGCCCGATGCTCCACGCACCCAGGACTGCTGCAGCATAAGGGTGGTTAAATCATCAGGTTCCGTAAGACCAGTACCTGTCTCACAGTGGTTTTCACTAAGACGCTCTACAAATTGCCAAAATGGCTGCCTACTCATTTGAAAAGCCATTCTAATGAGTTTGGTCTTGCCGTGTAGGGATGAGGAGGAATCCATCCTGTA
This sequence comes from Otolemur garnettii, assembly GCF_000181295.1. NCBI lineage: Eukaryota > Metazoa > Chordata > Mammalia > Primates > Galagidae > Otolemur > Otolemur garnettii. The sequence continues at coordinate 24,262,010 of NW_003852400.1, forward strand.
TCAAAGGAGTGAATTGACTGACTGCGTTTTTACTGTTTAGCCAGTTGTTTTAACAGCTTGGAGGAAAGGAGTCAGATTATTTGTCCTCAGCTGAATGCTATTGCCGTCAGAGTGAAACATGCCCGTTTCTGCAACTATGGTGCCATATTCAACATCTGGTTGCCTGGAAGCACAATGATTATTACCTGGGAGTAGCAATTTTCAACTACCACTTTTGTGTGATATTTACATGATATCTCTTGCTATCTGGAGATACTGATGGGACAACAGTGGAGCCCCAGGGTAAGTCCTTGACAGAAGCAACTCCAGAAGTGCAGGTTCATGGACAGATTGCTCTGCTCTGGGATTTAGAATGCTCTGTGTCCACCTTCCCAGATCACTAAAAATGCCAGGTCAGCAACCCAAAGGTTACCTATTTGATGCTTGCCAAAACACTTCTAGTATGTAAATTTTAACACGGAGGAAATTGAAATTAAAAGTTAGAGATGCCCAGGAACCAAACACTAAGATTGGCCTCAGTGCTGGATCTGCCATCCACAGAGGTGACATTCCCAGGTTTTGGTATTTTCAGGAAATGCATTAAACAGAGCTCAGGGGCTAGTCAGGAAGACAGACATGAGGTATACAAATGATTTTGCCTCTGTATAATAAAGGTTAGTAATGTGCCTGAGAATGGTGAACTTGTTTGAGGGCCCTTCCATTTTAGCTACAGAGAATCTGTCTAAACATACTCTGGTTTCTCTTCAGATTGCATAAATTTTTCACCCTTTACTAAACAACCTAAAACTCAGGAGCACTTATTGGTCAATGTATAATAACACTGGGTTGTGGTGATGGTTACACAACTCTATCAACTCATTTTTAAAATACTGAATTGTACATTTACATGGGAGAATTTTATGGTATGCAAAATATGATATATCAATCTTAATAATAATGTTTAGAATAAATAATATTAAATGAACAAAATAAAAATATATTCTTTATGATATTTTCAAATATTTTGATAACTACAGTAGTTTGCATTAACTCCATGCCCAGCACAATCAGTCATAAATATGTATGTCACTCATATGGCCCCTCACTGTCCCAATTCAGCATAGGAAATGATTTGCCAGAGTCTAATTTGGTTTCTGTATAATTAACCATTTTTAAATCAAGGTAAATATTTATTTGCTCACATCTCCAATTAAACACAGAATAATACATTTTGAAAGATCAAAAATATGTTTTGGATCTAGACAGTATATAAATAAGGATGAGTATTTCCCAATCAGTCATTGGGAAGGAATGACAATAAGACTTTACAAATGATCTCAAAAAGGTGGGGCACAGTGGCTCATCCTTATAATCCTAGCACTCTGGGAGGCTGAGGTGGGAGGATCCCTTGAACTCAGGAGTTGGAGATCAGCCTGAGTGAGAGCGAGACCCTGTCTCTACTAAAAATAGAAAAATTAGCCAGGCATTGTGGTGGACACCTGTAGTCCCAGCTACTCGGGAGGCTGAGGCAGGAGGATCTCTTGATCCTAAGAGTTTGAGGTTGCTGTGAGCTAGGCTGACACCAGGGCACTTTAGCCTGGCAAACCAAAACAAAAAATATGATCTCAGGAAGAATGTTGTAACCATCCCCTTAGGTATAATTGTCTGAGGTTCTGATAAGATTATATACATAAGTTTCTCATAGGAAGGTAGTACTTAATTTTTTTTAAAAAATTGAAATCTCCACATACTATATGGCTATTTCCCTATGTCTAGATGCCTTACATAGAATAAGGATGAAATCTTCAACCATTTAAGTATAACTACTAAACTTTTCACTGAAACAGAAATATTCTCCTTGCTTTAATGTAACTTTTATTTTCACTGGTTTGAAATAATGACCATAAAACCTTAAACAGCAGGATACCTTACAAAAGCTAGTTATCATTCATTCACACTCTATGGTCCCTGATAGTTTATCTAAACTGGTTAAGACCCAAAAGTAACTTCCCGTAGAAAATTACTGCTTTTCTTGTGGTTTAAGAAATCAATCAACTCTTAAATACTTCTTAATCTGTAATGTAAGGAAACCACTCTATTTCTAGGGAACTGAAGGGAGGTAAATGGTGAAAATCTAGGACCCTCCATTTGCATCTAATTACCCTTTTTATTACAAAAGTTTGGGAGACACACTTCCGAGGTTTGAGACTGCAAGAATCATCTATTCCTACTGTTTGCTATTGCTCACTCAAAAAGAATTATGCACAATAGTCCTATGATCATTCTAAGGGGATATAACTGCTAATTTCCATAATTTCCAATTCATTACTTGATCCTCACAATAATTCTTTAAGGCAGGTAATATTATCACACCCTTTCAATAAATTGAGAAACTGAGTCTTAAAGAGGTTAAATACCTTGGCCAAATTTATTAGGCTCGTAAATAACAGAGACAGAATTCAAATCCAGGACTGGTTCTAGAGTCAGAGTTAACTGCTGGCCAATTGAGTGAGAAAATTTGAAAAGCAAAGACTCTGACAGCAGACTCTATCCTGGGAAAAGCTTTCCAAAGGACAGGGTAGAACCAATACCGAGTTTGCATTAATTGAGTTTCCCTGAACCTATATGGAAATGTTATGCCACTGGCTCCTGAAAAAGCATCCCTAAGGACTGACTTCAAGAAGACTATCTGGATTGTCTGTGAATTTCAGCCCCAAAGGGACCAGCCCATCCAAGTCAGAACCTGATTATGGCTAACAGTGATTGTGACCTATCACTTATAGAAAATTTTACTTGATTGTAGCCTCCAGTTGCTTCAGCTGGGTTCCCTTAATAAGAACATTATACTTACCGACTTCCATTGTCTGACGGATACACCCATGTGCAAAATAGCTTCTCATTGTTTGAAAGGGGCAAAGAGCAAGCGCGTTTGGGTGGGAACTTCTTAAACATTAGCTAGGAGCACTTCCTTCCTGCTGACGGAAGAAAACAAATCCACTTGGTTTTTAGATGTTTTTCTCTCTTTTATTCCCGAAGAAAAATGTGCTTTCCTGAGAAATCTGAAATTATAAGGTTTTTAGTTTTTTAGACATTGCCACATAATTTACACTTCTGGCAAAGATTTCTCCCAGCAACCATTTGGGATCCATTATCATTCAGCCCATTGGCACTCCTATGCAATTTTGAAAATGGTCTTATTCACGGGGATGGCCACGGTAACCCACTGTCCCAACTAGACTATTTGTTGAGTGGCTTGAATAGCTCAGTGATTGGAGGGCCCTGTTCCCCTCAAAGCCCCCGTTAGGTGGAGATGAAGCCCAGATGCGTATATTTAAGGGCTCACTAACTTTGGCAGAGCTGGAACTGGGTAGCTCTCCTCGCCTTGGCCAGGACCTCCAAAGCTTTCTGTTTCTCTAGGTTGAAACTGGGCCAATCTTGTCAGCTCAGTGACAATGAAAAAAAATGAAACATTGTTAATAGGATTATACGATTTGGGGAGTAGAATGTTGTTACAGATGATTTATTTTGAAAGCTGATTTCGTTTTAGTGAAAACAAGCTCAACCCATTCCACCAGAGACTGTGGTGCCAAACACAATCGTTTCTAGTTTGAAAGATGTGATTGCTTTTTAATGTGGAAATTTCACAAGGTTACAAAGAGGAAAAAAGTGAAACTCCTTTCGTATAACAAAGTCACTTTGGGCTATGGGTTGTAGTGCCCTGACAGTGTCCAGATACCCCGACCACATTGCAAGGCAGAAGGTGGATCAGTTTGATTTACACCGTTTCTCAGTTGTGTTTTTCACATGCCTTTGAAATAGCTTAATAGTTTTTTTGACCAAAGTAAATAGCGAGGAATATACTTTTAATACTGGAAGGATGCAGGGTCAGACAAGGATAGGAGAGATAAAGAAAACAAATTGCAGGTAAAGAAACAGTCTGTGGCCTGTGTGTGTGTGTGTGTGTGTGTACACACACGTATGGGTTTGAATTGCTCTTCACCAAAATGATCTTATTTGCTTTCTCCAGTTTGACTAGACCAAATAGCCTAATATTTAGTCTGTTCCAATTTATGTAATCTGGCACTCCGCCTTCTCCAGGTTCTACACCATCTTCTCTCCCAGTACTTTTGAAAGCTTTTAAAAGAAATAACGACCTCTCAAAACAATTTTTTAAAAATGTGATCATTGGATATGGCTGAGATCCTCAAAATAATGATGGTTGGGTTTAGATTCTGCCATATTTCATCAGATTTTACAAGCCTTAGCTGCTATGTAATTCAGAGTGAAACTCCTAGAAAACAGTAGTATTGGGAGAAAAGTTTTCTACTGATAAAAATCACCCAATTGAGAAAAATCAAAAACTTAAACAATTTTGGAGAGAATTGAATGTTTCCTGTGTGGACTGAGTTTCTCATCCTTAAGTTACGCTTTCATCCCTAGCTGTGGGTGATGGTACTTGGGAAAGGGGGGAAGACAGCAACGACAGTATAGCACCATTTTTCAGAACCTTGGATGTAAATGATATTTACTGTGGAATCTTTTTGTCCACTGGAAGGACAAAAAAGTTCCACAGTAAAAACTGGTGGGAGTTTTTTGTTTGTTTGTTTGTTTCCGTTGGCTTGGTTTTTTACCTGTGCATTTTGAATACATGTAATCCTGTTCTTTTGTAACAGGCGGGGAGAAAGCAGGTGAAGGAATTCTATGATTGTGGGACGCTTTGCAGAAGCTTGGCAAAAATATTATTATTGCATCTGCTGGACCCAGCACAAAAGAACATGAATCCAGGTAAAATTAAAGGGACTAAGCAACTGGATGGGACCCAGGAGTGCATGGGGAGGTCCCTGAGAGTGGGCCGAGGGGTGACTGTGGCTGCTTGACCCTGGACAGACGCACCATGGTGGACGAGGAACTGGAGGCACTGAAGAAGCAGAGGGTGGCCGAGCTGCAGGCAAAGCACCGGGATGGTGGATACAGCACAACAGGAAGCAAAGCCCAGGGAAGCAGAAATAAGAAACGGTACCTTGGCCCATGTTCTGGATCAGTCAGCCCAGGGCCAAGTTAAGTAATTTAGCTCTTGTAAAGCCTGAAAAAACTAAAGTAGTGGAGAATGACCTTATGTAGACGGCAAGATATGGACAACTAAGTGGGCTGGTATCAGAACTAAATTTAATAGAAATCCTTTAAAAAGTAAGCCAACAAACAGGAAAGAAAACAACAGTTAAACTTAACAGAAGAAAAGTAATGGACTCTGATGAAGATGACAAGTATTGGCCTGAACGTGTTTAGAGACTGGAACTTAATGGAACAATTCTAGGACAGAAGTTAAGATCTGATTAAATGTTTACTTTGTTTATTGTCTATATGCTTTTAATAAAAGTAAACTTGCTATGCAAAATTAAAAAAGAAAACTGGATGGGAAAGGTGTTTGTTTTGTTCGGGTGAAGGTTGGGCAGAATGATTTGGGAGTTAGAAAAATAAGCAAAGTGAGATTGCAATGCCCAGTGTTCAGTTTAAGCACATCTTAGGTATCTCCTGAGAGTTCACATTTACTCCATCGTTCATTTAATATTCAGGCCAACCCAGAACTTCCAGATCAGCTTACTCCATGCATAAATTTCTTTCCACTTTCCTTTTCAGTTCTTCCTTTTCTGCTAATTGTCAGTCGTATTCTCATATGGAAGTGTTGACATAGAGTATTTTGCTTCTTAGCATTGATTCATAGAAGAAGGAGACTCTAATTTGTAGCTTTCATAGGAAAGCTATAACCCAATTTTAGCCCAGGAATATGAGGAGAGGGAGGGGAGGGGAGGGGGGAGGGTGATTGGTGGGATCATGCCTATAGTTCATCCAATAACGGTACATGTGAATCTCTCTAAATGTAGAATATAAATGTCTTAACACAATAACTAAGAAAAAGACATGAAGGCTATGTTAACCAGTTGGATAAAAGTATTTCAAAATGTATAGAGAAACAGTACACTGTACCCCATGATAGTATTAATGTACACTGCTATGATTTAATAAAAAAAATTTTTTTAAATAAAAAAAGAAGGAGACAGGCTCTACCAAATAAAATTTGGGATTAAGAATCAACATCATTGGTGCTTAAAGAACGGGCTGCATTTACTGAGTGGCTACCACATTCCAACTATTTCATACATGTGTCTCATTTAATCCTCACAAAAAACTTGAGCTAGATATTATAATGCCACTTTGAGATTGGGAGGGAGAAAATTGAGATTCAGGAATTTGAAGAGCTCTCAGGTTCATCTCCTCCAAAGCACCTGCTCACTTCACCAGGTCATCCTGCCTCCCAACTGCCCTTGAAGCACCTAAAGTCCATTGATTCTCTTGGTTGAGGACTAGGCTGATTCAATGATACGAGCCTAGTTATTTCTGATTTTTGGAACTTAGAGTCTTTGATTATGAGATTTTGGAAAAAGACTTTGGAGCTCTTAGTAAGAGAGCTCCACCAAGTAAGACTCTGAGACTCATGATAATAATAATGTCATCTTTTATTTATATTATATGCACAGCTCTTGCTGCCCTCTCATTTATATTTTCTCATTTAATCCCACCAACAGCCCTATACTAAACAAGACAGAGAATATTACCTCATTTGACAGAAGAAGAACCTGTGAGTTAGAGAGGTGAAGTAATTGGTTTATAATCACATGGATAAGCAAGAAACAAGAGTCCAAAATGAGCTTCACCTTTCTAACTCTACCCTTCACGGTAGAATTTGAGATGCATAGCCAACTTAGCACCAGTGCCCTGAGAAAACTGGGCTATTTCAGAACATTCTCCTATCATACTGCTTACCACCGTGTATTTAAATTACTAGGTCACTCATCTTCATAGCCATCAACTTTGAGCTTTTTGAAATGGGAGAATATCTCCTTTCTTTTTAAGAGAAGGGTTTTTGCTCTATTGCCCAGGCTAGAGTCTAGTGTCATGATCACAGCTCACTGCAACCTTGAACTACTGGGCTCAAATGACTCTGCTGCCTCAGCCTCCCAGGTGGCTGGTACCTCAGGCATGTACCACTATGTCCAGCTAATTTTATTTTTCACTTTTTGTAGAGATAGAGTCTCACTATGTTGCCCAGGTTGGTTCTCCACCTCATCTTCCAGTGATAAGATTACAGGTGTGAGCTATACAGCCTGGCTTTTTGCTTTCTTTCTTGTTAGTTTTTTTAAAAATCCTATTTAAGTTTCTCAATTGAATAGATTGCAAACTCTTAAGTCCCACAACTCAGAAGTGACAACTGTCACCATTTGGATATACGTTTTTATTTCATCTCTGTATTTTTGGTACCTGGCATAATATCTGGCACAGAGTGGGTGTCCAGTGAATATCAGTGAAAATTAACAGTGGGATCCATAATTGTGAAAATGAATTAACAAATTTGTTGCCTAGTGCAGAAATAGCATCTTCAGGTTATTCCTTTATTTCTGAAGTTGTCATGTTTGAGGCGTTACTGAAACGCTTCTCCATATTTTACTATTTAATGGTAAGATGACAATGGTAATCATAGGAAACTTTGGAAAATGACATCTCCTATTGTGTGTTTTTCTTAAAAGGCGAACTACACATGCCCTATAACAACATCCTCACAATGAATGTCTTACTGGATATTGATTGATCATTTCTTCAATAGTTTTTTTTTTTTTTTAATGGTTCCTTCTTGAATTTCAGTGGTTACTAAGACTGCACAGTCTACACAGGAATAGAAAACTACATGAAACCAGACTCTAAGCTCAGAGGGCAAGCATGCACACTGCCCCCAAAATCATGTTATTCCAATCCAAATGTACTAAATCCTTCTGTAATGTGCGGCCAAGGAGTTAAGTTCGAAAGGAAAATGCAAACAGCCTAAAGTGGAAACCATATATGTCTGTCTCCTCCAGTCTCTATGACCGAGCTCTGTAGAGGAAGGAGGCAGCAAAGCTTCTTAACGCTGTTTCAATCGCTCACCCAGGAATGACAGCCTCACCAAGTGCTTCGAGGGAGTTATACAGGAAGGGCCAAAGTTTGGGTCTGGAAAAGAGAGGAAGCAAACTGACTCTGTGGTTTGTTATGAGATCCTGGGAGGAGCTTGGAGTGTTACAAAGAATCTTTCCTCCTCCAACCCTTCCAACCTCCTCCTACTCCCTGGTGGTTTTTTATTCTTTTCCATAGAAGCTTGGCAGTCTGGACAAAAAAGGCTAACTTGAGAAAAAGAGGGCCCTTGCCTCAGGTCTCCGTTGGCATGACTTGTGACTGCGGGCCTTATAGCAGATTGTGAGACTAGAAGCCCTCTTTCATTGAGACTGTCTTACTGAGAGGAAAAACTGCTTTGTGTGATGACTTTATGGCAAATGCTGGCAACAGCTCTGCCCTGCATACTGAAAGAGAGACATTTCTGACCGCAGCTCATGAACCACACTTATTTACTCTGGCACATGCCCACTATTTGTTCATAGGCTTTCTGTCTCTACTAAATGTGTTCCAATTTTGGAGGCTAAATCATTGCCAGTAGTTTCCAGGACATTCCGCTAGGCTAAGCAAAATTGCCCTAAGCGGTAGTCAGAAACCACTGGAGTAGTATTGTAAATACAGACTATTTGCAGAAAATGAAAGATACCGAACATCTTATCTTTTTTTGTGCTGCAGAAATCCATGGGTTGTGTCTTACAGAAAGCCGAGCAAGGTGCTAATGAGGAACGAGAGGAGGGGACAAGGGCTTTCAGTCCCACTGGAGCTCACAAATTGTGCTTGAAACCACTTTGAAAGTTAGTCACAGCCTAAAACAGTTGTAAGTGCATACCACGGCCGTGTTCCGAAGGCATGCTAGAGATTAGGTGCAGCCTGACCAGTAGCTTTTTGCCTGGTATGGATTTTAAAATGAACATAAGATCTGAAAACAGTGGAGCAATGATAAGAAGAAAATGACGGTGCTCAGGCTTCTTAATACCAAGTCTATGTTCAGTGATAGCCATTCCATCCTAATGCGGGTCATCACCTTGGGTCTAATGATGGCTTAATGGGTCATGTTAGACCATGCTGATTTTAAGATAATTGAAAATTCTCCATTTGTAATAAAACCTTCTCGCATTATTGAGCTGTGGCCTTCCATATCTTGTTCCAGGCAGGAACTTAAAAAAAAAAGATCTATATTACATGATACTGCTTCCCTGTACATAGCCCTTTTGCGTGTTCCTTCTTATATTTATTTTTAACCAGAGCAGAGGTTTTACTTATCCATGTGCACTAATAATATAGAACTGTGTGCACTGTAAAGTCAGTGACTTTAATATCAACTCACCAATATGACCCATGTTTGTGTTTAGAAAGAGGAAGGAAAGTTTATTCCAAAAGTAAAATGTCTATCAAAAGTAATGCTTGTCTTTTGAGGTGGCTAAGCAAATGCTTGCAAGTATTTATACGTTTTATAAAGCCTCTTCGGACTTATTGAAACAAGTCTTTTTCATCCTAAGAGTGAAGCAAAATTAAGTTGAAACAAGCCACAATTAAAACTCCATGTGCTGGGTTAGGAGGGAGAAGGAAGGGTATTCACAGCCCTATCCATGTGTATTCTGTTAACATTTCAGACTTTTTAACTTTGGGTAGTGGACAGCATGAAGGGGGACTAGGTAGGAACAAGCCACCACATCAAACTGATAGTGGAGTAGAAGAAACATTTGACACCTCCCGCCTTCTCTGCCCCCTGTCTGTTTTTAATTTTGTTAAATCATTCCCGTCTGGAGATTGTATATTTTAAGTTGCCTCTCTAAGCAACACAGAGGTACAGTGTCAGGGAGCCTGATTTTGGAGCCAGGCAAAGAGATGCAAAAGCTATAAAGACCCCAAGCCATAAGAAAGACAGAAAAGGAACAGGATGAGGTCGTGCCTACAATGACATTAGCCCTTACAGCGTGTGCAGTAACGGGGACAGTGGCGCTAGGAGACATAACATCTCTCTCCCAGTGAACGTGAGACTTTATGTGTGCTTGTGTTTTAAAAAGTTAATATCCCTTTGAAAGCTGTTAAGGTGACTTCCTAGGAAATATAAACTACCCTAAAAGTTTACTAGAAAAGAGATTCTGCAGCAAGCAACTTCAAAGTGAGCAGATTTGTCCATCATATATAAGGAGGTAATAGAAAAGGGGAAAAAACTGGTGACAAAAACTGAAATGTGTCTTGCACATGTGCACATGCAGAGAAACATCATGATGCCGTGGAGCACATCAATAGTGAGTTTAAGGGGGAACAAAATGGCGCTAACATAGCTCCCAAATAAGTCACGTAGGTGTATTTGGGAAGGACCTCAAATTCACATGTTCTAGGTATTGGAGTTTACACATGTGTGTTTCTAAAATATATATGCATCTAAACAATGGGTGTGATGCTAGTTTCTACCAACAGAGAAATTATGAGGCACAACTTAGAACAAAACCAAGGGCTGAGCATGAGACTCAGACTAGGCTCACTACTCAAAAATTGTGATTTGCTATTATTATCTAGAAACTCATGAGAATTTTTAAAATCTCGTGCAATATTGATAACCAATAGCTTCCTCTCTAGAAGAGAATGGGCTTGACCCTAATTTGTAATTGTTTCAACATTTTATTCATCATATATATTTTCTCCTGCTTGAGATTTTTGAGAATGCTGTCAGTTTAGCAGCCCTGCAGCCCTGTACATCACTGTAATAATCTCTCGACAGTGTTAATATTGTGGCTTTTGTGAAAGTAAACACCAAGAGCAGCATGGGCTCACACGCACAGATCTACACTGCATTCAGGAAAAAACCTTTCCGAACGGCATTTCTTTATGCTTTAGTCAATGTCACTATTTTAAAAAATTATAAAACTATTTACTCTTTTGCTAGTAACGCAAATGCTGTTTACTACCATTTTGTAACCTCACCACTTTCCCAGAAAAAGAAATCCCTGCCTAGTTGTGTATGTCTAGACTTGATGCCATTCTTTCTTAAAACTAAACAATTATGACTCGGAATTTTCTGCGTAAGCATCTTTCTGTATTTATTGTTAGTTGACGGTTATAGAAGCAGTGGAGAAGTTACCTCAAATAAGAGAACAATTAGTAAATGAAGAGCAGAGACTCCTGGGGGACGAGGGGTATTCACTTATGCCAGCACTGGAAATTCTATGCCCGTGTGCATTTATACACGTAAAAGACACGCATTTACATACAGAAACCACATAATTATTAAGAACCGACAATGGTGCTCTTGATTCTCACTGGAAATCACTGTGAGTCGGATGGGCAATTTTTCTAAGAGTTCAAAGTTAAATCAGAGCCCTGCCTAGTCAATAATTCAGTGAATATGTTCTGCCTAGCTATGAAGACGTTCAGAAAATCTTGGGTGAGTAGAGCAAAAATGAAACGTAAACAGATTTAAACTGCTGTGGGCATTTTTTTTTATAAGTTCCTGCCTTAGGTCATTATGTAATCAGAAACAAAGCCTTGCTCCTGTTTTCTAAGGGACAGGGGAAGAGCAGAGTGAAGATTCGATCAATGGCACATAAACACTTAAAGAAAACAGACACAGATTGTGAGATTATGTGTTCTAAGAAGGAATCAGTGGCAGGCCCTTTCAGAATCATTTGTCTTTCTGATCTTTTAGGAATCAGCCTGTAGGTAAACTGTGGGGTGAGGCTGGGAGTGCCTAGGTGAGGGTGCATGTGTACATGGGAGGGGAGGGGTGTCCAGCACCCTCTTTTGGTGCCAGCCACTGTGGAGGAGAAACACACAGGTTTGGTGCTGGCAGTCTTCCCATTGGTGGCACATTTTCAGGCTGTCTCCCTTCTGGTTAGTGCCTCATCCCTCGACTGTGATGCCACCTGGCTATGCAAAACTGATACTCTGACTCTCTCAGTCTCTTGGCCTGGGTCTTCCTTACTCAAAGCAGATAGTTTTCTATGTGCCTCATTTTAAGGGTGTTAACAAACGTGTCCTTCTTCCCAAAATATTGCTGCCACCAATTTAAAACATAGTTCTGGAAATTTCACCATTAAAAATTCACATCTCTGACTTAAAATACTATAGGATCTACGAATGAAGGTAAGGCTCTCACCTTCCATTTTAGGGGGGGCAGCATGTCAAACTATTTTTACCCTTTCTGCTATCCTTCTAATTAGGCTACCAGATAACTTCCTGTTCCCTTGGAAAGCAGAAATAAACATCCAATAGGAATAGGGCATGAAGCAGGTAGAATTTGATAGACAATTTGGTCAATATGAGAGGCAGACAAGGTCCAGAGCACACCAGCCCAAGTGAAAGCCACAGCAAAGGGACCTTGAGTCACCACATTATGAAATTACACCTCTGGGTGGAGTTGGTGGGTGAGAGAGCGTAGGAGAGAGGGAAGTACTTCCAAAATAGGTAAACATTGCCCAAGAACCACTCCCCAGAATGTCCTAAGGCTGGCCCTGCTACAGGGGAGACCTTCTAGCAAAATATATCATAAAAAAATGTGACTTCTTCCCCACAAACACATGCCCCACCCCCACTCTGCCCCCCTGCCTGTTTCCGATTTGGGAGACTTTCAGTTGCTATGGCAACCTCTAAGTTTTTCTGTGAACCACAAAATATTCAAGAAATCTATAACTCTTCAACTAAATGATTGTATTCCAGATTCCTTCATTCTGACACCCAACCCCTGGCCTTGGCACATCAGGAAATCCTCGTCATATTGTTGGCTGAAAGACAGTGAGTACATCTCTTGAGAACTGCAGAGATGTGCACAAGCTATCTCTGGTAACCCTACCAAAAGTTGATATAGTACACTCTGGAAAGTTCTTGTCTCATAGTTAAGAATAGGCTATTATTATTTTTAAGCAGGAAAAAATACCATTTTCTATCTTATCAAATCCTTGCCTTCTTTTTGCAGATCTTTATTCTTTGAGAGAACTGAAGATTTTTTTTTAGTAAATAATATAAAATATGATCTATCAAGATGATCCCAATGGAATTAATTTTCTGCAAGACTAGAATCCTGGTGCATCACCCCACCCTCTCCAACTACCTGATGCCACTACTTCTAAATCATGGCACTTCCCTATCCACTCAAGGACTGCAGGGATCTTGGGACAATTTGCCCAGGTCATGTTTGTAAACAAGCCCTGGAACTTCCAGTAAAAGAGCTATCTCAAATCATAAAAGGGGAATGTCCAGGTTTAATTATGGAATTTCTAGGAGAGGCAGCTGAGAGGGGGTAAGGAGGATAAAGCTGATACCTGAAAATGGAAAAGGGATAATCACTTGCCTTTAGCTATTCAATCCTGTTCCTTGGGTTAAGAAAGGATTTAGGAGCCCAGTTTTCATGGAATCTTCTAAATTTGATAACAGCATGGAATCTGTTTAAGTCAATACCACATGAATATTGTTGACATTTTAGGGTCCACTGGTGTCTTATGAAGCTGACCATGACAATAATAATAACTTCCATGTTAAGTAGAGAAGGAAAAAGGAAAGGAGGAAAACAGCACACATTAGACGCTTTGTCTCGTTAAATTTAATTTTCAAGCAGGCTACAGACAAGAATGATAAAAATATTCCTCATCTATTACCCCAAATGCTCATAATGTTTTACTAGGTATATGATTTACTCTCATAGTAATGGTAACAGGAAGGCAAAAATCAGCAGAATTATACCTGTGTCATAGATGAGTTATAAAAACAGTGAAATAATTAGATCAAAACAATTTACTTTCCTCCTCCTGAGTTCTTTTGTCTTCATGAGTCTATACTATTAAAAACTATATATATATTTTTTACATCGAATTGATTAGGTGCTTGAGTACTACAAGGACACTTAGACAAAAAATATAGTGGTAAATTTTCCAAAATAATGTATGAATAGTGGGTGATACTTCTACTATCATCAGTCAAGAATACAGTGGAGACTTTACCTCTTACAGGTTTACATGGATGGAGCTGGAAAATATTCTTCTTAGCAAAGTATCTCAAGAATGGAAGAAAAGTATCCAATGTACTCAGTCCTACTATGAAACTAATTTATAGCTTTCATATGAAAGCTATAACCCAATTATAGCCCAAGAATAAGGGGAAAGGGGAAAGGGAGGAGAGGGGAGGGAGGAGGAGGGGTGGAGGGAGGGCAATTGGTGGAACCACACCTACGGTGCATCTTACAAGGGTACATATGAAACTTACTAAATGTAGAATATAAATGTCTTAACACAATAACTAAAACAATGCCGTGAAGGCTATGTTAACCAGTTTGATGAAAATATTTCAAATTGTATATAAAATGAGCACATTGTACCCCATGACTGCATTAATGCACACAGCAATGATTTAATTTAAAAAAAAAAAAGAATACAGTATAGAAACATGTAATTCCAGAAATGTTGTTCTGCTCTCCAACTCAAGAAAACACTTCCTTGTGAATCAAGAGATTAAATAGTTTTAATAGAGATTATGTCTATGGAAGCCACCCAGATTCACCTTTCAAATACTCATATTTCAAATACTTCCTAGTAGCAACTGAAAAACATTAAGTATCTTAGTCTGCAAATACGTACGTCCCATTGAAATTGTGTATGTTGGGTTTTCCATTATCTCTGGGCTAAAATTTTCAGTTACTCATAGACTCTTTCTAAAGATGATGTTACCAAGGAAAAATTTCTTTTCAAGATTCTTGTGGATTAGATAGTCAGATAAAATTTTCTCTGTCCAAGGCTGGTTGTCTCTGAACAATTTTGATCCTGACCCAGCAAAAGCAATCTTTACATTTGGTCTTTGGAATCTGAGAAGGAAAACTAAAACAAGTGGTCATTACCAAACAGCGTTTCAATAATTACTTTAATGGGAGAGAGTGATTTTATGTGAAGGTCTTTGTGACAACTCAGGAAGAAATAATCAAAAGGAAAACTGTTTTCACAGCTTGTGACAAGGTAATACCAATAAATAGCAATGGCGCCTTGATCGTTTATCCCAGAGACCCTAATACTTGGGTCGACCATATAATTTATTGTCCAAGCCAAGATTCTTTAAAGAGTGAAAGGAGCTGCAATTAGCAATTATGCTGACCCAACAGGTGTGAACCAGGATAGGTCAGGCGAACAGGGCATATGTTCATCTTACTAATACTGGAAAGGAGATTGATTGTGGAAGAACACTGACATGGGACGGGTTTCTAATTCATGTTTGATATTAAAGGAGGCTTTTATAGGAAGTTTAATACATGCTTATTTTAACAATAGAGCTCAGTGATGTTTTTGTCATACCCTGTGGTCAGTGATTATGAAATTAATGGGCCTTATGTTGTGAAATGATAGATTATCTTACATGACAGATGTATTGAAGAGGACAGTGGGTTTTTTTTCAACTCTAGTGCCAGTTATCAGAGCATAATAATATGCATTCATTTAATATAAATGCCTATTCCATGATGAATAACCTACTTACCTGGAAAACAGAAGTTTTCAATCTACCTTTCAGAACTTACAAAGTCTTAAAGGTAATATTCATCCCAGATCAACTTGGAGAATAAGAGACCATTGTTAGGAAGAACTTAGCAAACACTATATACATGATAAATATGTGTTGGATAAAAAAATGGCAGGAACTCAGCAGAACTTAGCATGGATATGGTATTCAAAGCCAAAGGAGAGATGATATGGCCAAGGGAATGAGTTTCAACGAAGATAGCAGGTGGCCTGAGAACTGAGCTTAGTAGTTCCAATCTTTAGGAGGATAAAGAAGAAACTAAAAAGGAGATATCTTGGAGGTAGGGGGAGCTCTAGGAAAGAGGTGTTCAGAAGACCAAAAGAATATAAAGTATTTCAAGGAGAAAGTGACCAACCATGACAAATGAGTTGAGAAGTAGAGAACATAAGGATTGAAAATTGACCATTGGGTTTGAAAAGGAAATACAAAAAAAATGACCTTAACAGGGTGGCACCTGTGGCTCAGTGGGTAGGATGCCGGCCCCATATACCAAGGGTGGCGGGTTCAAACTCAGCCCCAGCCAAACTGCAACAAAAAATAGCCTGGCATTGTGGCAGGTGCCTGTGGTCCCAGCTACTCTGGAGGCTGAGGTAAGAGAATCGCCTAAGCCCAGGGGTTGGAGGTTGCCGTGAGCTGTGACGCCACAGCACTCTATGAGAGCGACAAAGAGACTCTGTCTCTTAAAAAAAAAAAAAGAAAGAGAGAAAGAAAGACCTTAACAGAACAGCTAAGGGAGAGTGGTTAGAGCTGAAAGCCTGGGAAGACTGGGTTTAAAAATGAGTGGGGCAAAAAAAAAAAAAAAAAACAGTAATAATAATTAATTAAAATATAAAATAAAATAAAAGTGCATGGGGCAAGAGAAGAAAATATCTTTATGAACATAAAGGCAACTTTGTCAAGGAGAATTGCTATAAAGAAATACAGAGAAATGGGATGGTATTCAGAGAGTGTGGATTAGAGAGCGGTTTCTTGGGTTTTGTTGTTTGAGATGGGAGATATAGCATATTTGTGTGCTGATCGGAATGTTTCAGAAAGCAAAGCGATTATCCTAAAATAAGTAGGGAATGCAATTTAACTCAAGCTCAAATCTCTAACATGGGAATGGGAAGAATTTTAGCTACACCATTCTGGATTAATTTTAAAGCAAAGTGGTTAAGAGAGGAACTTTCAGTAGTATTTCCATGATTTCCTGATCATGACCTTAGCTGGACTCTGTTGACAAAAGTGAGTGCAGATGAGTGAAGATAAAGGAGCAGAAACTTCTGGAAGCTTCTGAGAAGAGGTAAAAGAAGACCTCTATACTGAACTCATGAGATATGACAAATAGTAAAATAAGGCCACCCAGAAATGCTGGGAAATTTTATGTACAGAGTGTAGTAGTCAAGTGTAATCCTTTGGTTGGGTTGGAGTTTTATGAGTTATGTATTAGTTTTGTGTAAAAAAGATTCAGACAATATAGACAAATGTAGGTTAAAAAATGACAGTAATGGCTCGGCGCTTGTGGCTCAAGCGGCTAAGGCGCCAGCCACATACACCTAAGGTGGCGGGTTCGAATCCCCAGCCCGGCCCGCCAAACAACAATGATGGCTGCAAC
>NW_003852400.1:24279135-24328616 GCF_000181295.1 Otolemur garnettii
AGGAGTTGGAGGTTGCTGTGAGCGTGATGCCATGGCACTCTACCCAGGGGGATAGCTTGAGGCTCCGTCTCAAAAAAAAAAAAAAAAAAAAAGACAGTAATACACACACACACTCTCACTTTTTCTTTTTCTCTAGGGAGAACCACTGTTAAGAATTTGGTGCACATCCTTACCGATGTGTGAGTGTGTATACACATACATATATGATGTACGTATAATTATATTACCAAAATCGGATCATATACTATTTATGCTATTTTGCAACTTGTTTCTTATACCTAACAATGTCTTTTGTACTTTTACATGTCAGTAGAAATGGCTCTAACTCCATCTTTATAAAAAAAAAAAAAAAAACTGGATAGGCAACACATGAACGTGACACACTCCAAGCCTCCTCAAACTATGGCCCACAGGCCACATGCAGCCCACCTAGGACATTTATCTGGCCCACCAGGTGTTTTTGCCACCGCTGCCTGTCCTGCTTAGCAGCCGACTTGTCCCAGGGCCAGCAGTCTGGCCCTCCAACTGTCTGAGGGACAGTGAACTGGCTCCCTGTTTAAAAAGTTTGAAGACCCCTGTCAGTTATACAGTATAAAAGGGACAACAGGAGGAGAGAATCTTTCTCCATCTCCTAGCCAGTTTCTCTCCAGAGACAAACACTATTATCAGCTCCTTAAATGTCCTTCCACTGTTAGGCGAGGCATAGAGGCATATATATGTGTGTCTTTATACAAATGATAGGATACTATGCACACTGTTCCATACCTTGTGTCTTAAAATTTAACTGTGTATCTTAGAGATCATTCTGTGGATACGGCTGCCTCGTACCTTTAAACAGCAATATATTAATAGTACTTTTTTCTACCGTATCTTTAATCAGATCCTGTATCTGGATAGTTCTAATTTTCCACAATTAGCCGAACACAATCATCCTGAGCAATAAATTAGAATTAATTCAGCAAAAGGAAGGAGAAGAAACTGAAAAAAAAGAAGGCCTGAGAAGGCATTTGAGAGTCTGAGGAATTGTGAATTAAGACTAAATCTGAAGGGCTTCATCACCCTGAAAGTACATTATTAAAAAACAGTGAGAAATTCAAGGTGATAAGAACATTCTTATCTTTAAAGAGGAATGGATTATTTTTGTCACTTTCAGAGAAGATACAAACAGTGACCAGCTATTCTTTGTCGTGGTCACTTAAACCCTTCTGATGATCTCAATGGAGCATTTTGCTGGGACTAGTCAATGGATGTCTAGAAAGTCCTTTTTTTGCTAATAAAAATGCGTGGTTCAGAAACCATGCTCCTCCATCTAGCATTTTTCAATGGCATTGCAGTTGATACTTTTCAGGGAGGCTGGTTTTACAGATATTATGAAAAAATTAATGTCATTAAATGATTCATTTACCAGGAAATCTCCAGGAAAAAAAAAAACAATAGTGATGCTTTCCTTCTATATAAAATACATTATTAACTAAACTGACTAGAACCACAGAATTGGGTGAAGCTGAATCATTCAGTTCTTTTTACTCCAGTTTTCCATTTCAAAGACAAAAGGAATAATTGTGTGTAATGCCTCTGCCTACTCCAAAGACGCGCTAGAAGAGACAGAAACGTGAACCTGCACATGAGAGGAAGTTTTCAAGTAAGGTACTCTTGGCATAATTATATTATAACTCTGGCCAAGTGAGCCTCAAAGAGAGCATGTGGGTTTTTCAATCTTTTTTTTATCTCACAG
The DNA here is from genome assembly GCF_000181295.1 of Otolemur garnettii. Classification (NCBI taxonomy): domain Eukaryota; kingdom Metazoa; phylum Chordata; class Mammalia; order Primates; family Galagidae; genus Otolemur; species Otolemur garnettii. Next base: position 24,280,871 of record NW_003852400.1, read on the forward strand.
CACACTTGAACCTATAGTTAAACTTCCGCAGTACACTTAAATTATGTTGATCAAAAACAGAGTGAAAAAAAAAGAATATGCTTACTATGTTTTGAACTTCTTTCATAAGTAATGAAATTTAAAATTTTCTTGGCACACCTAAGAGCCTCTCACAGCATACCAGTGTGGGGGGTATACCAGGTAAAATCACTGGTTTAGAGGCATAATGTGTACATCAGATTCAGCAGGGGAGATTTCCAAACTACTCCTTCCCTTGCTCCCTCCTTTCATTTTAGTTAAAAACCATTACAGATATAAGCACTGGGTTCTGAATAGTGGGCGATGTACACTGTGGTGATTAAGATCACGGGCCGTAGTTTCAGGGAGACCTGGGTTTGCATGTCCACTTCACTTCTTATTGATTATATTCATGTGTGCTCTTGAATTATTTATTGACCCTTGGGAAAGCCCTCATTTCCTCACCTGTGAAACATCTGCCTTAAAATTGGCCTGTGACTGCCACATAGTTAGTGCTCAATAGTTAGGCCATTGTTTCCTTGGTCATTCTGAGCGTAATTGTCTACTCTGAACCACAGATTTAAGGCAATATTTGTTATCCTACATGCTTACCAATTACTTCTCTCATGAAGGTTTAATAGTTACAGAATCTGTACAATGTATAAGCATATGTGGGTACCTGAGAACGTTAAAGCTATAAAGGGCTTTAAAACCATAAAGATTTTCTTCAATAATCCCTCATTTGGGGAATGGGAAAACTGAGGCTCCAAAACGCATGAGACTTGCCCAAGGTCGCAGAGCTGATAGGTGTCAGGGTCAGGATTGGACCATATTTTCCATCTTCTAGCCCAGCATTTTGCACTTTTTGACCCTCTCAAACCACACATTTAATAAAAATAAAATATACTTGCCTTAAAAAGCTAATGAGGAGAATGTTGTTTCCTTTTCGTTGCAGGGTTCAGTGAAATCATTAAACAGGACAAGGAAAATCCTGTGAAGTGATGCTCATGCAGTACTAGCATAAATTTAATGGCAGAAAAGCACCCCCATGGTTGCAGAGGGGGCATCGAAAGACCCAGGAGGAAGTCAGCAGCAGCCCAGGCTCCAGGACCCAAAGACACACATGATTAGATGGTGACTAAAGAGAGTTTCAGATTTCTCACTGGGCCCAAAGCAGCCTCCCTAATCCTTCCCAGTCCTGTGTTTCATGCTGCTTGAAGAGTCATAAGATTTCTAAAATCTCCATGTTTTTCCACATGGCTGCTTCTTCCTCAAATTCTCTACTCATGCCCACATGACTCATACAGACATTAGTGTACCTGCAATAAATTTACACTCCAATTCTCCTGTCCTGGGAAAACATGAATTCAGATGCATATGAATTCAGGAAAACAGAGTTAGGGCAATGACTAACACCAAGAAACCTTTAAATGCAAGTCAACAGATAATATCTACATTTGTGCGTCTAGAAACAGCACCAAAGGATCTTCTGGGGTCCCTCAACAAAGCAGGGTGCCAACCTTGATTAAAAAGTTACAAGTGCAGTGCCTGTGGCTCAGTGAGTAGGGCACCGGCCCTGTATACCAAGGGTGGCGGGTTCAAATCTGGCCCCAGCCAAACTGCAACAAAAAAGCTACATGTGGGTCTGACTCACTGGACCCAGAGGAGTGGAGTGGAAGGTCACAGAACTGGAAGCACACCCAGTCCAGTTCTGGACACCTGCCTGTCTGCCCACCAATGACCACTACGGCATCTAAGGCCAGCAAACTGCCCCTGCCTCTGAGCATGGCCCAGCAACCACAGCAGTCTCTACACTGGCCCTGGCCACTGTCAGGAAGGCATCTGTTACCTCCTCTTTGGCCCTCAGTCCTGTGGTCACAGGGATAACCCAGCAGCTGTAAATTTCAAATTCTGCTAAATGCTGACCTACTTCTAACTGCCTACAACACTTCTCCTTGGGGAAAGCAGCCTCACTCCTGAGTACTCTCTGCTAAATGAGTGCCACCTTGTCTCTTTCCTCTACATCATCATTATAATTAATAAGCAACAGTATCATCCCTCGTGGTTATGTTCTTATTAGGTGTTAACTGGCCTTAGCATCATTATCTCATTAAGCTTTTCCACCTAAATTACTTTATCAGCTTCCCTCTGAAGGGGGTCTGGTTCTGTCTGGCAGAACAGAATTCCCTACACAAACACAGGAAAGCAAAAAGGATAATCTCAGGCCTCTAGACCTGCTCCAAATACATTCTTAAAAAATTAATGTTATTTCTATTACTAAGAATAACCTTACATTTGTATAAATCCTCTTTTACAAAATATTTAAAGCAATACACAGAAGCTATTGAACTTTGTCTTACTTGATTTGGGGGGGAAAGATATTGTAGAAGAATCCATTCTAAAATATTTACAACAGTTCAAATATCCTCCCTCATCACTACCCACCTTTCTGTTTGGATAAAGCATCTCCAGTGCTTTCATTAAGCCGCTGAATTTCAAAATTTTATGTAAAAGGGTATGAACAGGTTTGCTCACTCCCTGCTTCATGCAACCTTTCCTTCAACTTCCCTGATAATGCTTAGCTTTTCTTTCCTTCAATAGCATTCATTTGATAAACTAACCTTTTGTAAAAGTAGATGAAGACCATTCTACTCATAAATGAATGGAGAGTCTACACTAATACATTTCCCTAGAAATGCTTTCATTCCTGAAGACTAATGATGCTTATTGCTTCCTCTGTGGTCCCAATGATTTCATGTTAACCATGAACTCTTTTCATTTTTTCCTCCTTTATTTCTAAGTTGTGCTCTTTCTCTGCAGGTTGGGGAATGAGCCAACAAGAGTTCAAACTTGCCCTTTTCCAGCCATTAGTCATGTTTTATTTCCCATCTCAATTATCTCCTCCCTTCCCCGCTTTCCCCAATCCTTTAATCATCAGCCGTCATTCTCACTTTCCCAACACTTTCCTATTTTTAAGTATCTTACTATTTCATATTCCCCATGACCCACCTTTCCTTCAGACTCCATATCTGACTCAATTTTCTTAAAAATTGTCTGGTCTTATTTGGTTTGCATCCTTCTTGCTCACCCACCTCACCTTCCCACTTTCCAAGTTCCTTTTTGTTGTTTCCCAAAGTACAGGTCATGATTTGAAAGGGTGGAAGGCTTGTTAAAGATCAGATAATGGTAAATAGCTGGGTTCATCTCTCGGTTCTCTATTCTGTTCCATACATCTACCTCTCTGTTTTTGTGTCCGTACCATGCTGTTTTGATCACTATCAATTTATAGTATAATCTGAGGTCTGGTAGTGTGATTCCTTCCACTTTGTTTTTATTTCTGAGTAATGTCTTGGCTATTTGAGGTTTCTTTTGCTAGGTCATGGAAGAAGCTCAAATGCCCATCAACCCATGAATGGATCAATAAATTGTGGTATATGTACACCATGGAATATTATGCAGCCTTAAAGAAAGATGGAGACTTTACCTCCTTCATGTTTACATGGATGGAGCTGGAAAATATTCTTCTTAACAAAGTATCTCAAGAATGGAAGAAAAAGTATCCAATGTACTCAGTCCCACTATGAAACTAATTTATAGCTTTCATAGGAAAGCTATAACCCAATTATAGCCCAAGAATTGGAGAAAGGGAGGGAAGGGGGGGAGGATGGGCAGAGGAAGGGTGATTGGTGGAACCACACCTATGGTTCATCTTACAAGGGTACATATGAATCTTTCTAAATGTAGAATATAAATGTCTTTACAGAATAACTAAGAAAATGATATGAAGGCTATGTTAACCAGTTTGATGAAAATATTTCAGATTGTATATAGAACCAGCACACTGTACCCCATGACTGCATTAATGTACACAGCTATGATTTACTTTAAAAAAAATGAAAAGGTGGAAGGGAATCTTGATCTTCTTCCATTTATTTACTTAATTTTTAAAATTCAATCATCATTCCAAGGATAAATCTAGGTTTACAGTCCTCAAGCCTTCCTACAGAAGCAATTAAATACACTAGTGGATAGAAGGAAACACATCCTTCAAATGAAATATGGCAGTTAGTTGGTGTTAATCTGAGATGTGTAGACCATACTTTCTCTCCTTTGAAAATGAAGCTGGATATCACAGCTAAAAGACACATTGATACCTTATGGATCAATGTCATATAAACCTTTTCTCTTAGGGACCTTAAGGAAACCCCCAAATGCAAATTCTGCTATCATAACACTTTCTGTTAACATCCCATCTCTTTTCCCAGAAGTGCATCAATTTTAGTTTTCAAATTTTTTCATGTTTTATTTTATTTTTGAACCTTCACAGCCTTTGGGGCCATTTCCCCTTTCTCTTGATCTTCCTGTCCGCATCCTGAAATCTCATGAGAATTATTTTAACAAACACTGGAGATATTTATTCTTCCCTTTATTTTCTCTACTTCAGGGTCCTTATTTCAAGCTAATGACAGGGATGAATTTCCCTCTTTGCACAATCTCACCTTTATATTCTTCCTCACTGCTCCTCCATCACTTATTTTTGTCCCACATATACATTATTTCTGGCCCTGACCATGTTTGGAAGTTCATGTGGCTATTGAGGCTCCCACAGCTTGTCTCTCTAGTCAAGAGGACTGCCATCTGGCAAGGGAAAGGCATCATGATCATCCACTTCCTTGGTGATCACATGGAGGCAATGGAAATAAAAGCCCTAAGAGACAGCCTTATTACATTATGATTAAAGGAAGAATTGGGGCAATTTCCCAAACTCTGACTCCTTGTTAAATTTCTCTAAAGAACAGCGTTCATTTTTCAAGCTTATTGATTTTCCATTTCATCACAGGCATATAAAGGGAATTCCCATATAACAGAGCATGCATTTCCATATGATTATGACTTTACACGTGTCCTAAACTGGCCAAAGATATAGATTGTATAGTGGAAAATCCTGCTCCTTGAATGACTGTTTCTTTGAAAAGAATTGGGTTTTCCTGAGTTAATCTTTTTTTTAAGTAATCCAAATTATCTATTTTTTCCCCTAAAATGTGACCCCTTTCCCCCTCAGTATTCTACTACAATTCATACACGATTTCTCTTGAGGGTACAATAGAGTCTAATTTTCTTCATTATTCAATTTGGATCCTGTTAAGTGAGACAGGCATTCACTGACAAGAAGAGCATTTAAATTTTGGCAAATAAGTTCATTAGTATTCAGAAAGCTTTGCACCCCTCATATTTAATAAACCTTTCCATTACAGAGTAAGAAATCCTGCAAAACAGTCAAACAAATTAGCAATGAGGCCACCAAGAGAGTACATTCAACCCTGATTCAGAGATATCTCAGTTTATCAGTTTTTCTGTCAATCATTAAAATAAGAAAGATGAAACATCCAATTATACACAAGGAGACAGAATTCTTTCATCATAGCCAAGACAGAAGAATTTTAATTGCTTGGAAAAGTAAGACTTTTGTTTTCTCTCAAAGGGGACAAAGGAAACAAATGTAAATTGCCTAAGAGCCGGTGGCAGAAGCCCCATGTCTCCAGATCATGCAAACAAGAAGTGGAATGACAGTCCATCCTCTGTGTGTTTTGTCTTCACAATGGCCAATACCCAAATGTTTGAAAATGTGAGATGACTGACATAATGTTCTCCTTTTCATTAGAATGTTTAGAATCATGTACATCTACAGATTTTACTTCTTCTTCATGGAGTAACACACACTACATATATGTTGTCAATTATTCCCAGGTCAATTTCCCACTTAGATGAGTTATCAGGCCCTTTGTTTCTCTTCTGAAACCTTCCAGCCATTCTATCTCATGAAACCTATGCTATTTTAGTATATATTTCCTGAAGGAAATTAAGGACAAGGAGAGGGAATAAAACACCAATCGATCTGTTTAGTAATGATGTACATCTGCAAAAGTGAAGGCAAGAGAGAAAATTAAAGTACTTGGCCATGGAGCAGTATAAACATTAACTAGAGGTATCTGTTCTTGACCTCAACTCAGAAGAAAAATTGAGAGTCAAGAGTAACTAATTCCACCATTTAAACCAGAAATTGAAATCTCTAAAATTGTTTCCCAGGATATCCTCAAACCAAATAGTTTGTATAATTCTGAATTTGAATCCCATAGATTTAAATTTCTGTAAAATATTTTCTACACTAAGAGATATGTAGCAAATAGATTCACTAAAGATGGAAGAAACAAAGATGAGAAGTTTCTTATATGGGATTTAAAATAAGGTAAGGATTCACAGCAACACCTTTCTGTCTGGTTGATGTTTTTCCTTTCCTTTCTGAAGAGGTCATGGGTCTTAGGGAATGTATGAAGCATAGTATATATGGAAGATATGTACCTGTTGAGAGGTATTTTTTAAGTTTAGGAAGTAGTCACCTAGATTTACCCTACCAGAGTAGGGATAAATTGTAGAAGGTGAAGTAGTCAGTGGCCTTCACTATATGGAAAGTTGTCCCTCTGGAGTGGTTCTCAACCTTCCTAATGCTGTGACACTTTATTTAGAGTTCCTCATGTCCTTGCTACTAGCAACAAAAATAATTTTATGGTTGGGGGCCGCCACAACACGAGGAACTGTATTAAAGAGTCGCGGCATTAAGAAGATTGAGAACCATTGCTCCAGCTTTATCCCAACAAATAAGAGAAAGAAGGCTTCATTCTTATACCTGAAGAGAGCTCTTTTCACAGTGACTTTGGGCCTAAATGATCACCTGATGTGTATCTCAGGGCATCCCAAAATTTCTTGAGCAGAATGGAGCATCAGTCCTTAGTTGGTTACTGTGGGATGTGGGCACATTCCCCCAATATGTGGCTGATTTTCTCCAAAGAAAAAGGCTGCAGATAAAAGAGGGTTTTGTCCCCTCCCCTGTGAAAATTTCTGGAAAATGGGGTTTCCCCCCAAGGCAGGTTTGCCTTGTATCTCCAAATCTGGCACACTGCTGGTATGTGGCACATAGCATATGCCTAATAGAAATGTGAAGGATAGAGAGAAAGGTGTGGAAAGTCTCTATAAGCTCTATAGGGTTGGTTGCTTGATCCTTCTTAACTTTAAGGGGAGAGGCAGATTCATTGTATCCCAAAAGAATATTAAAACAAATCCCCCCACCCACAGCCCAAATGCCAGTCAAGTAACTACTTAAGATCTATTTGACTTAACAACTTAGAAAGTTAGAAACTGGCCAATTGTAGTCTGGGACCCGATCATTACATTTTTAGAGTTGGAAGGGTTTGAAGTTGTTCACGTCAATGTAAAGTGACTTGTTCATAGTCACACAGCTTTTTAATATTATAATAAAGAGTAAATCCCTGGTCTCAAAGTTCCCAGCCCAGGAAATTTCATGCTGCAGTTTCATAAATAAAGCAGAAGTGACAGCTTCCTGAATCCCATCCCTTCCTATTTGCTGACCCAAATCGCTTCATATTTCCCTCCCAGCAGTCTTACACACCCTAACACCTTCTCCTGGCATCACAGGAGTTTACACAGCTCACTGGGTCAAACAGCCCATGTTCATAGTGCATTTATAGAATGCAGGCTATAGAGCATGGTCACTAGGCATGATTATAGCAATAGAAATTAGCCTAATAATTGGAAAGTTATCTCAAGAATATCTTTGTGGCCATTTGTTATCTGTAGCCACTACTCTTTATACTTAACAGAAAGCTAGAGTACAAGCTTCATGGGGGTAGGAGTCATGTCTGTCTTGTTCCTAAGTTTCCACAGTATCTAGTAGGGACTTAACTATTTGTTGAGTTACTAAACATGACCACCAGTTCCATATGTCATGATTCCAAACATGTCTATGATAGCTTCATCTAAAAATAATCAGCAATATAACCCTTCAGCCAAATATCTTTGAAGTTCTCAGCTCCACTTAGTATTTCCAGTGGTCTAATTAACTGATCACAGACAGAGTCTAACCATCAGGCCAACAGGCAGAGTTCAAGTTCCATTTGACTCAAAGTAGTCTGTTAACAATGACCCTCACCCCAGTGAACAAAAGTACCCTAAAGGTTCACATTCTAGAACTGGACTGTAGATATCTATGCCAATGTCTTTATTGTCAAGACCTGGAGTACAGAGAAAGGACAAGAAGGCTAATGAATTGGTGTCCCCTCAAACTACTGCTTGTTCAGTCTTTACTAGAGGAAAGGCTGAGCTCCACATGGGTAACAACTAAGCAGGAGGACTACTGGGGTACTCAGCCTACCCTCTGCAGTCATAAACAACCCAGTTGGAGCACCCAATTTATATATCCTTGTAGAAAAAAAAACAGGAACCCTGCAGTACAAAAACCCTCTACTCCTCTATATCCTGATTACTCCCCTACTTTCCACCCCTAAGGAATTTATTGAGCCATTCCTTCCAATCCCTACAGAATTTTCCCTGGGAAGAAGGGCTTGGTAAATATATTTTCCTATCTTTGATTTCCCATGCATTTGTTAGCACACTGTTGACATTTTAGTGCCCTGATAGTCCTCAAACAGTTGTCTAGCTGGTTCATCTTTAATCTGACCCTGATAACAGTCATTCCTTGAAATGAAGGAGGCAATCTCATGCGAAACTGCAGTTGATCTTTCTCTTCTCGCAGGCGGTGGACAGCCCATCCATAACATCTTCTTGTTGGTGGTGTGCAGGCTTGAAGGTTCAAGTTCAATGGCAGTGGTGGGAAGCAATGTAGGAAAAGGTTGTGCTCCTCCAAAGGAGTGGGTTTTCCTTCTGTCTCAGCAACTGTAAAATTATAAGTCAAAGATTAAATAGTTAAGCCACTGCTCAAGTGAGGATCTTGTTAAATACAGAGCTTAAACACAGCTCGATGATGGATTCATTGGTGTCTAAGCAAAGTCTGTGGTTTTCCAGACAATAGGGCAGGGAGTACAGGAATACAATCTTTATGCCTAAGGATTCCCTGTTCCTTCATAATTTTTTTATACCAAAGAAAAAAGAAAAATTATCATGGAAATTTAATACAAGTGAATCTTTGTGTATAAAGCTATGAAGAGGTCTAGGAAGGGATAAAATGAGGGAAAAAGAAAGAGAACTCAAAGAATTCAAAAACAGTTGCTGCTTCTTCATAGTATTGTATAGGGCTGACCTGAATGACATAGTGATTATGTGACCTGAGTGAGAGTTGAATATTTAGGAAGAAACTTGGATTTAAGATTCTATGAAAAGTTAGACATACAGTAACCCAAGGTTTATGCAGTTTCTGGGCAATTGATATGATTGATTTCCAGAGCCTTTAGCAAAATAAGACAGAATGGTAATAATCTCACCCAAAGATGGTCTATGAAACATCACGATCTTAGGACATTTCTATCAAAAGCATCAAAGTGATGTATTATAGTGCCACTTCCAGGGAACTGGGCAAAGCTGCAAAGTCAATGACTGTCTTTGGCTGCCATCCTCTCCCTAGCTGGACTCCTCTGTCCCCCTCCCCAGCCTTCAGAAACCTGGTGTCCATGTGCTGTTATCTACCCACTCTAATTTCTTTATTGTGACAGACAGCAATTCAACAGAAAGTCTTCATAGAGTATTAACAAGTGGTGACTTCAATCCTCCCATGAAGTATTTGTAATTTATAAATGGAGCTTGTATATATGAAACTCTTAATTACTGGAATGTGGGAAGAAGAGAGAGGGAGGGGCATGTAAGCAAAAAATGGGGAGAGGCTTGACATGCTTCTCATTGAATGTTACCATCACCTTACATCAGCCACCAAATTTCCAAACACTAGGCTCCAGCAACTTTGCTTCCTGTGACACTGGACAGCTAAGCAAACAGTCCTGTCCTCAGAGCACACAGAAAAGGTAGATCCTTTAGAACTGACTTCCAGACGTCTAAAGAAGTTTCCTCTACATATCAATGATTATGTCTGCCTTCCCAATTCCCTTCACTTTGCAAATAAGAAAACTGAAAGGTGAATGGCTAACCCCGTGTCACATAGGGACTAACTACATGTTTGCTCCAAGACTAAGCCCAAGTCTAAGCCCAGTCCCAGTCCACTGACCTGCCTGGGTAAATTCCCAAGAACACAGCATGTTGTTTTTGCTCTAGATACAGGCAGGTTCTACTTCTTGAAGTCTGGAGTAGTGTTTTGGTAGTATATGGGCAGTCATTTCCCCTTCCTTCACAACAATTTTGGTTCAACCTGGGGTGAGGCACAAGAATCTGCATGATAACAAGCTCCCTGGGGGATACTGATCTTCTAGGTGCAGGAACAATACCTATACTTGGTCACCCCGAAGGGGCTGCTCTAGGGACATCTTCTTAAGCACAAACACCAAAAGGCTCCTGACCACTAGGTCACAAGTCAGAGCCCTGATAACAAACACCAGCCTTGAAATCTCAAACTAGGAATGCTTAGAATGAGCCAGAAAGGTCTCCTCTTAGACCTGTTGACCTCAATGACTTTGTGGCTGGCAATATCTCAGTGATACCTTCAAGGTTTTCAGATAACCAAACTTTCAACATGTGCTGAACCCCTACTTTATGTAAGACTGTGTGCAGGGAGGCTGAGATGGACAAAGAAAAGTAAATGCTAGTCGTAAATAATCTATTAAGAAGATCAGACACATATATTTAAAAAGATATCAACATTACAGAGTGTGTAGTTGAGGTTAAACACAACAACACAGATTGGTGCCATATCAGCATGTCCTTTGTAACTTTTTTTTTTTTTGAGACAGAGCCTCAAGCTGTCCCCCTGGGTAGAGTGCCATGGCATTACAGCTCACAGCAACCTCCAACTCCTGGGCTCAAGCGAGTCTCCTGCCTCCGCCTCCCAAGTAGCTGGGACTACAGGCGCCCGCCACAACACCCGGCTATTTTTTGGTTGCAGCCGTCATTGTTGTTTTGGCGGGTCAGGGCTAGGGATTCGAACCCGCCACCTTAGGTGTATGTGGCTGGCGCCTTAGCCAGTTGAGCTATAGGCGCCGAGCCTGTCCTTTGTAACTTAATGACTCTCAACCCCAATTCCTGGCAGAATTATATGTGGCAATTCCTAAACCTCCACCTCACCTCGGGGATTTATGATTCAGTAAGCCTGGAAAGAGTTTATAATCTATATTTTTAACCAGCTATGATTTGAGTCCTATTCAGCCACTCTGCAGATGGGCATTTGAGATCTTTATAGTATGTTAAGGGCCAGGCTATGAAGAATCCAAGGGAATCTAGGTTGGTTATTTCTTTATACTAAGGGTCTGCTGCTTCTCAAAATTTTTAACCTACTCAAACTGGCCTCTAGAACTCAGGTCTGTTTAGTTTTATTCCTCTTAGGTCAATGTTGGCCCTCCCTATCAAGACCTACTCAAGACCTTCTGAACGCAGCCATTAGGAATCTGTTTTCTGGAAAAGGTCTCAGCTTTATTCTTCAGGAAACACACAGGCAGAAGCCTCTGTACAGCCACATATCATATGCTTCCTACTCAAGACCTTCTGCATGCAGCCATTAGGAATCTGTTTTCTGGAAAAAGGCTCAGCTTTATTCTTCAGGAAACACACAGGCAGAAGCCTCTGTACAGCCACATATTGTATGATTCTGTTTACATGAAATGTCTACAATAGTCAAACCCATGGGGACAGAAAGTAAATTAGTGGTTTCCAAGGGCAGGGTCAGGAATGGAACAGGGGGACAACTGCTGATGGACATGGAGTTTCTTTTTAGAGATGATGAAGATATTCTAGAATTAGATAGTGGTAATGATTACACAACTTTATGATTCTACTAAAAACATCTGTATTATACACTTTGAGGGTGAACTTTTTGATCTGTGAACTGCATCTCAATTTTTGAAAAGCCCATGTAGAAATGTGGGCACCACATAAAACACACAGGTAGGCCACCTGGTTGCCTAGGTTCTTATGACTATTAGGTGATGGCCTCAGAGCAATAGGCAGGTGATGACAATAATGTCATTCTAATGCTACTATTTATTGTGTACTTATTATGTCACAGATACACATTACACATGGTACATGGATGTCTCAGCACATGGTTATATCAGATGAGACATCATAACCAAAGATGTGGATGGTTTTATTATCATACTATTATTATAACATTTCAAAGATGATAACATGAGGGCATGGGAAGTTAAATAACTTGACCAAATCCACAGCTAGGAATTGGCAAAACTGATAGCTAGGGAGGTGGGGCTTAATAAGCACCAAGTGACCCTCTGCCCTAAGTCACATCCCCTATGAAAAGTCACATCCCCTATGAATGGGATATTCCTGCCATTCGATTTGTGCAATTTAGAATAATAATAATGATGACAACAATGTTGCTAAGATTTACAGAGTGCTTCCCATGTTTAACCCCTCTGCTAAATTCTCTACATAGATTATCTTATACAATCATCACAAAAACTCTGTGAAGTATATACTTTTGTCATCCCTACCTTATAGATGTGTAAGCTGGGGTAGAGAATGTTTAAGTAACTTGACCAAAGCTACACAGATGGTAAGTGATGGAGCTAGAATTTGAAAACAGATCCTTCATGCTAAGCTAAGCTACTTAGTCAGAGATGAGATGCTGCAAAGGACAGGACAACCAAGGTATACAGTGACCCCCATGTAGTATTTCTTGAAATACAAATCTGCTCATCTTTCATTCATCTATAAAGACATGGTGCCAATTTTCTGCTAGTACTGAAAGATAAAACAAAGCACCAGAGCAATAATAAATGGAAAATGACACTTTGACTTGATGCTGGGAATACAATAGGGGGTGCAGGAATTGGCGAAGTAGAGACAGGCTGCCTCACCCAAAGGGGCAGCTGCCATTCATCTCCAACACCCTGCCGCCAGCTGGGCAGGTGGTCTAGGGCTGCCATGTTTTCTGAGATGAAGCTAGAAAACTGGATTTTTGAATGACAACTTTTGGTTTTTGAAAGATGGCAAAGAATTCTATAGACTCTATACGACCTGGAGCAGCCCACTTTCAACTTCAACACATAGTAAATGACTTCGAGCAGCTCTGTGTGATAGGATTTTGGATTTGAGGTAAAAAGTGACAGGGGGAGTCAGGAACAGTAAGGAGGGGCCGGGATACGAAGACTCCTGCTGCACACCTATGGAAAGTAAACTTCACTTTATAGGCCAGGGAAAGCCAAGCTTTGTTTTGCTTTATTGAAGAAGGGAAAGGGACCAGACCACAAAGACATCTCTCAGGGTGATGAGAAGGTAGAATCGCTGGGAAAGACAGTTGAAACAGGCAACCAAGTGGGAAGTAACTGCATTTGTCAGCCTCCTTCCTACCAAGGCAGTAGCAATGGAGGATCTTCCCTGATAAATGAGATCTGCTCATATCAACAGGGGAATTACATACACTCTATTATATAGCTATGTCAGCATTTGATCTTAAATAAGATTATCATCATGAAGAGGGAAACATTAGCAACTGTGAGGAGGAGAGCTGGGAGAGAAATGGGGGTTTCCAGATACAAGGAAATGGGCTGAGGCTGGGCTTGCCATATAAAAGGGAAAGAAAATGTTCTTGGCTGGGGAGGAGACAGCTTTAAAACTGTGTAGGAAAACACAAGTGAATGAGGGAAAGAAAAAGAACATATGTAAAGAGGTCAGGCATTAAAAAATGAAGAAGAAATACGGAAAACCAGCAGGGAAAAACAATGAGGCAATGAAGAACAGTGAAGGTCCCTGCAGTTTAGATGTGTGCACACAAGAGAAACCAGTGCAGGCATTTAAAAAAGATGTTGTCATGAAGGCACCAAGGAGATTGTTTAACAGAGACAGGACTCAAGAACAGAGGCCACGGGGGGGTGGGGGGTGGGGTTTAAAGGAGCAAAAGAAAAAGAGGGCCAAGCTATGAGGAAGGATTGTAGGGATCAGAGACCAACAGGAAAAGATGAGTCTTAGAGATATCAGAAAGGAAAATATGACAGGATTCTGGAATATTCTCAGAGTGAAAATAAGCTCTAATCTATAAAAAACACAAAATTCTCTCTCCACAAGTGCTTAAAAAGCAGCCCTGTGGAGAGCCAAAGATAACACCAAAGCTACATTCCGAGGCCATGAGGAGGAGAACACAGCTAGCAGAAAGTCCCCACAGGGAAGCAGTGAGGATTTCAGTCCTCGCCAAGCTTGGTTTTCATTGGTTATAACATCATCCAAACCGGAATAAAGTGTTCAACAGAACAGACTTTTCCAGAGGTAACAGTGTGATGGCTTGGAACATTCTGGGAGGACTGCAGGAGGCAAGAAGGCAGAAGCAGAATGGAGAAGCCTTCGCCACACACATGGCCCAGGGCTGAAAAGGACCAACGAGAATGGTAACAAAATATCCCATTTAAAAGCATCAAGTTGTACATTAAAGGGGAAAAAATACAAGGAGGTTGGAGGAGGCAGTGTCACTGACAGCAACAGGAAGGGACTGTTGTTTACGAGTGTGTTGTGTAACGCCTGGCATCCCACACACAGTATTCCACTTAAGTCCCACATCAGATAGGGAAAGTTACTCCATTTTGCAGGGGGAAAAATGTGGAAGCTATGTAAAATTGGTTACTTGCTAAAAGTGACATACATAGTGAGTTTAAGATCCAAGTCTTGTTGGATTCTCTAGCTCATGCATTTTTCTACTACACAAGTTTGGATGGACTAGGAGCTGTCTTCAATCTGCATTACTGCAGAAGCCTTCCTAACTGATATCTCACTCTCTCCAATCCCCCATTCAAGAGGCAGCAGATTTCATCCCGGTGCTGTCCTGTTCAAATCCTGTCAAGAGGTTTCCCTTGATCATTAGATGGAGTCCATACTGCTTAGTGTTCCCTACCAGGTCCTGGATCTGGCCCTGCTCACCTTCCCAGCTGCATCTCAAACCCCTCCGTTGCAGGTAATGATGCAATGACTCTGCATATATTAAAGTCCCTGGAATGCACTCCTTCATTCTCACCTCCAGGCCTTTGAATACTTTGTCCCATATGCCTGAGGCACTCTTCCCCTTGACCTGCTAATCTTTCCCTTTCAGCATTCTAGGCAACAGCAGCCCTCCTCTCTCTACCGGCTCTGATATCCCCTTCTACTACAAGCTACATGAAGAAAGATCCTGTTGCTATCTTGTTCACCTTTGGATCCACAACATGCCCTGACAATCATAGGTGCTAAATACATATCTTTTTAAATTGATGAATAAATATGATGGGTAAGGCTGCCAATGATTACTAAGTCCGTATATCAGTAGAGGCTAAAGCTATAATGACACCAAAGCCCTTTCTCTTGATGTCTGCAATTTATTGCCCATCACTGAAGATTCTTAAAACATTTCAAAAAATCCAACAACAATTTATGGAATTTATGTTCTACGTTCTTCCTGTGCTCAGACCTAAGAATAATTTCACCAATAAGACGTGGTTCTTGTCCTAAACAAGCCCACAGCCTAGTGGAAGAGCCTTCCTGTTGCCAGAATAATACAATTCACAGAACTGAGCCCACAAGGGATCCTTGGTAGTCTGTTAAATATTTGGTAACTGCCAGTGGACCCATTACTCGCTGCGACAGTGTGACTATAAAGGGCTTGAGAGTTGAAACTGAATCTTGGTCATCATCATCATCCCAGCACCTAGCATAGTGGAATAGTCACTGAATGAGTGAAAGAATAAACAAATGAACAAACCAACAAGCATACAAGTCGAGTCTTGGAATAAAGCTTTGGAATCTGGGTCAGTCTCAGTAGGAATTCTTCTCTATCACTGAACAGATAAATGACTCAGTGACAAGTCCCCTAGAGAAAATAAGCCCAGTCGTGTGTGCACACGCACAACCAGTGGAGTATGGGGGGCAGGGTAGGATTTTACAAGGTTTTCCAGTGCCAGTCTATGTTCTCTCCTGCGTCCTCAGCTTCAGAGGGAGACATCATGGGCATATCTACATAGAATATTGATGTGGTTTCAACTGGCCCTTACAGCCTCAAACTTGCTCACTGAGGCCCAAATACAGAGACATAGCAATAGGTGAACAGGTAGACAGATCAATATAGTGTTCACAATATATTTTCAAAAACTATTAAGAAAACCTTTTGGTGACATATTATTTAAAATGTATATAAAATTGGGCTTGGGTACAGTGGCTCATACCTGTAACCCTAGCACTCTGGGAGGCCAAGGCAGGTAAATTGCTTGAGCTCAGAACTTCAAGACCAGTCTGAGCAAGAGTAAGACCCTGTCTTTACTAAAAATAAAATAACTAGCTGGGTATAGGGTGGGTACCTGTAGTCCCAGCTACTCAGGACTTGCTGAGGCAAGGGGATTGCTCAAGCCCAAGAGTTTGAGGCTGCTATGAGCTATTATGATACCAGGGTACACTACCCAGGGCAACAGAGTAAGAGTTTGTTTTAAAAAAAGAAAGAAAGAAAGAAAGAAAGAAAGAAAGAAAGAAAGAAAGAAAGAAAGAAAAGAATGAAAGAAGAATAATCACCAGTAAATAACCAACTGAAACAAAGATCTTTGTCTAGTTTCTACATCTTTCAAAATTAGGACCAAATATCTAAACAGAAATAGCTACTTAAATAGCATCCTTTGCCTACACACACTTCTGAAATTTACCTGCTGCCTATTTGTTATTTATTTGAATAAATATTATTTCTGCCACACACTTTAGCACCAAATAGTACCTTGTAGTCAGTTAAAAAACCTTTATCAAAGTTAGAGTATGGTATTATTTTGACACCAGACAGTTCTTTGCTTTTGTGTGGAATCACTGTGTTGCCCGAACAGCGTATGATTTCGCTTTTGTGCAGACAATCAGCAGGTCATTAGTGTACCATACAAATCGCCCTGGACTCAGGCTGGAACCCTGGGGAACTGAAGCCGTAATAGACTGGAGAGAAGATACGGTGTTGCTGACAGTTACCTCTGATGGCAGTTAAAAAGGTATGATTGCAACCATATGACAGCTTAATACAACAGATCCCTGAGCTGTTCACATGGCAAATTCTGATTAATGATGTCAATAATCATTATGAATTCTTAGGTTTGTGTGGAGCGCTCTATTACATTCTACTATGAGAGTACAAATCTAACAAGCTCTTTATGAAATAATTGGATTTTATCATTATTTTATTGCCACTGGTTTTACATATTGGTGACCATGGATTTATTTGGATCCAGAAGTGGGGAGGGGGAAGAGTCTTGCTGCATATTTATGAAGAAATTTTGCATAAGAAAATGAGTGTGAGATAAACTGCAATTTGGTATGTGAGCCAGAATTTGCCACGTTTACACCCATATACACACACACTGAGACACACACAGGATGAGGTCTATTTCATCATATCCACATCTGGCAATGATGTGAGCATAGTGAAAAGATTTCAGGTTCCCTCCAGAAAGCCCTGAGGCTATAAGAAAAATCATCCTACATCTAATAAACCCATCTTAGATATCTCTCCCATATGGTAAAGCCCTGTTTTGCTTCATTTCAACAAATTGGTCCTTGGATTCCTCTCACAGCTGTTGCTGCTATTGTTTATGATGTATTGAGCCCTGGCAATGAGGGAGACACCCTGTACAACAGTCAGGTCTCCCACGTTATGGGGCTGTGGGAGCATTAAGTAATCTCACCTGTGAGGAGTCCTGAGCACTTAGGATATTTCACAGCCTGACATGCAATAACTGTTCAACAAACAGAGGCAAACATTTTTTTATTAAAATATTCAGGGCGCTTAGTCTCAGGAAAAAAAAATCACAACAGGTTTCCCTTTTTGTGTGTGGGTGAGAGACAAAGTCTCACTCTGTTGCCCTGAGTTGAATGCCATGATCATAGTTCAAAGCAACCTCAACCTTTTGGGCTCAAGGAATCCTCTCACCTTAGCCTCCCAAGTAGCTAGGACTATAGGCACCGACCACTATGCCCAGCTAGTTTTTCTATTTTTAGTAGAGATAGGTCTTACTCCAGCTCAGGCTGGTCTCAAACTTCTAAAGCTCAGGCAATCTACTCACCTCTGCCTCCCAGAGTGCTAGGATTACAGGTGGGAGCCACCACGCCCAACCTGGGAATAGGTTTCTAAACCAGATCACCTCCAAGGCAACAAGGATGCTAAAATAAACAAATGAACAAATAAATAGCTTTTCCTCAGATTTTTCTCTCCATCATTTTCTACCACAGTTCAGTGTGGCTTGAGAAACATTGGGGCCTCTCTGTGTCCAGCTCTGGACCAGCATTGAGGACACAAAAAGGATGGTGGCTACTGCCTGGCTGGGGGTGGCTGCACCTCTGGTGGAGATACAAAAACACCTGGGATCTTTTCAAAGCAGAATCTTCTCCCAGTGCCGAGCATTTAGAAAGTCAATTGTACAAATCCATATATATATACAACATCATCCTGTAAAAGAAAAATATTAGCTCTTGTTTAACAGTTATGATTTAAGTCAATTGGCTTTTTCATAGTTTGGAAGTCTCCTCCTTAATTTATAGCTTCCATACATACAAAGATCATCTTCCTACTATGTAATAACTAGCCTAGAATTAGTGAATGTTTCAAATGTGGTAAAAATGGTAAAAATCAAATGAGTACATTTAAGCTAAATTAATGATGCATAAAAAATAAAACCTATTACAGTGAGCCTATGGATGTAATTTTTATCTTATATATAATACATCGCAGCTGTCATCAAAAAAAATTATATGTAAAATTTTAAATTACCAGTAGTAGCCAGATACCAAGAATTAGAACCAATATCAAGAGATAATTCTAACCCTCTTGGTCTGTCTGCATGGGTCAGATTTCTTCAATGCTTTGAGTTATTCAATATTATCCCTGTTTGAAGGATTTTTCTTTCCATTTTTATCAAGTTTCAGTGAACCTTTTTCAGACGTTTGAGGAAAACAAGAGGCCTTGCCTGCTCTGTATTAACTTGAGACAGTTTCTTGTTAACTCGGGGTTTGGGAATAAGCCTTCCTCCCTCTCCTCCTCTGCCTCCTCCTCTCCATCTTCCTTACTTTACTAGCCTCATCTTCTTTATTTTCTTCTGAAGTTCTTTTTTTTCCATGTTTTGAGTATTAATTGAAAAGTTCTCCTTTCCTATGCTCCAAAAAAGAATAGCAGAAAGAAGACAGTGCTCGACGGGTGGGTAAAGATGAAAAAAGAAGAACTTTATAGCTCCCAAATCTTTGAATCACAGCTTCTCTTTCTGTAATGCCTAGAAACAGACATATATTCAAGAAAGACTAAAAGGAAGAAGAGCTAGGAGGAGAGAGGACATTGAAGGGAGGGGCCCATCTCAAGTCCTACCTTCTTCCTCTCCTCGCCTCTTTCCAAGACTCATCTGCAGTGGCCTTTGTGTTCCTAGTAGACTTGAACCCACTGAAAGCTCAGAGTAGGTAAAAGGAATAAGTGACAGGAAACAAAATTCCACTCATCAAAACAAAACAAAACTTCCCTAGGGCCTCTAGATAAATTGCTCAAGTGCTGCTCTGCACTGCACCCCACCCCTCTCTCAGGCCGACACACACCACCAGGACACCTCACACCTGAACTTCTGGTTGAGCCAGAAGAGCACTGGAAGTTTGGGAACAGGGCCAGAAACTCAGCAGAGCCCATCCAGTGGGGCCAGCCTGCACCTCTGTAGTTCTGGGAATGCACTGCCACCAAAATAGCCATTGGAAAGTTGCATAGGAGGACAGGTGGGAGGTCAGAAGCAATGTGGGTTAGCATCAGGGAGGCCTCACCCACTTTCCACTAAGTCCCAACACTGGCTATGTCAGAGGGTACGAGAGTGTCCTAACCCTGCCTCCCAACTTCCAGTTAAACCAGAAGCTGGACATTCAGGGGAGGGGCCAGGAATGTGGACAGCCAGGTGCGGGGACATTACTGCCACAGTTTCCAGCATGGCCCAGAAGCAGGATTCAGGACACACAGATATATTTGTTGAACAAAAGCATTCTGAGATTCTGTTTAAAAAGCAAATCTTCTGCTCCAGACTTTGAACAATAATGACTGTCATTTGTTGAGCACTAACTAGGTATGGGCTAGACTCACCACACAATAGGTCATTTAATTCTAGTAACAATCCTATACTATAATTACCTCCTCTTCACGTGCTAGAAAACTGGAGCTTAGTAAAGGTACAATAACTTGCTTCCATCTATTAAAGAGATAGATCCAGAATTCCATTCCAGATAAAACTGACTCCAAAGCCCACATTTTTAACCATCAGGTATAGAAAATTAAAATCCCCCACTTTTGAAAGCATTCTTCCTAAATGGACCTTTGAGGAACTTTGACCTTGTTTTGTTAGAGGAAGAGAATCCAGTAGCAATGACAGTACATAGTTTTCCTCTATCTGTCCATGTGCCTGAGGCCAGCAGTAGATTCTAGAAATCAGATAAACAAGTGACAGAGATAATCCACTCACAAAACAAAATTTGCGGGAGTGTGTGGGTGGGAGTTCACATTCTGGACTCAGTCTGGCTCAGAGCTGCTGTCTCAAGGTTAAAATATTTCCCTTGTCTTTCAGGAGCAGCCAATATACGCAAATATATCCACTGTGAATTTAGTCACAGCTCTAAATAGGCAACATGCCAACAGATGATATATGCAGGAGGTCCTCAAAGTGTAAGCTCTTTACCCACCAAGTTCTTAATTTTCCAGGTCGCATTTTTCTAAGAAACACTGACTGACCCAGGCCAAGGAGAAACATAATAAAGTACTGGGAAAGTTCCAGGAACTTCCTGAAGAAAACAATATAGGCCATAAATGAAGACAAAGTCAACACTACCTTTATGTCCAATGGCGTCTAGCTCTTAAAGTGTACACTTAAGATGTTATAGCAGTTGTGATAATAAATGTAATTGATAATTTAACATAATTACAAAATAAACATGTTAAGACAGTTTTCCCCCTTTCCACAGAGGCCTTAAAAATCCTCATGATGATGACTTTTGGGACATTAGGACTCTTTGTGAAAAATTCTAGTCAGCCCAAACTGCTATTATGACTCCCCCTCTCAGCACTCGTGGACTCCCAAGAGACTCCTATTTGTAGTTATCAAGGGAGCTCCCACTTCTGGTGGGGAAAGAATGACAGTGGGACATAACCATTCTCTCAAGGCCCCCCAAATCAATTGTCCAGATCATTCTTCCGTAAGTGAGCTATGAGATGACAGCAGGTGTTCCCTCCTCTCCCCCATTCTATCCTCCAGGCTTGCTGGAGGGAGAAAGGTGCTCTTCTAGAAGAATGGCCACAAGAAAACAACAGAATGGAGAAAGTAAAAGACTAGGCTTTTCTCAATCTTCACCTAAAGCAAGACTGAGGCTGTCCTCAGTGGCTCACACCTGTAAGTAATCCCAGCACTATGGGAGGCCAAGGCAGGAGGACCACTTGAGGCTATGAGTTCAAGACCAGCTTGGGCCACGTAGTAAGACCACCATCTCTACCCCCACCCAAAAAAGTTAAATAATTAAAAATTGGTCAAGCATGGCAGCCACTGCCTGTAGTCCTAGGTACTAGACAGGATCTCTTGAGCCCAGGAATTTGAGATTACAATGAGCTATGAGTGTACCTTGGTACTGCAGCCTGGGGGACAGAGCAAGACCCTGTCACCAAAGGGGGGAAAAAAAAAACCACTCTGCAGCATAAGATTATATGAATAGTCCTCTAGGGTGAGCCAGTTCCCTATGTGATATAATTTAGAGAGAACCAAAAGATTCAAAGATAAATATTCCCTACTACTTTCATTTATTCATCTCCAAGCAACAGCTATTGAGCATTTGGTGAAAGAAAGTTACTAGTCAATAAAAATGCAGTGGTCATAGGGTTGCCAGATTCAGTAAATAAAAATCCTGTAGTTTATCTGGCAACTCTAAATTGTCAGCAAGAGAGCATGCCTGCCCATAAGGAACTTAGGATCTAGTGCCTTATGCATTTCCCAAGAACTCTGAAATCTGTTAATACCTTTGCAAAAACTGATTTTTCTGATTAGATGAGAGTGCACAACCTGAGGGAATGATGTATACAAGAGGTAAGTTTGAAGGAAAGAAAAGAGGCCTTTCTAACAAAGGCCCCAAGCAAAGCAAGCATCTTGTCCTCCACAGAAGCAGAATGTCACAGAGCAAGTAACAGTGATTGAGTGAGGACAACAAAATGGCTCCATGTCCCTAGCTGGATGGCAGGGGTAAGGCAAAGAAATCAAAAATGAAGAAACTATTGCTCAGAACTCAGCTCCTTTCACTTGCATTCCAAGTAAGTGACAAGCTAGCCAAAAATGTTGTCAAGGTGGGTAAACATTTCAATTAGACCTGAGCAGAGCATCTAGCAAGATTCCATGCCAACTTAGGGTTTGGGGTGGAAACCATACAAAATGTGGTGGTTTTATAGGATTTGAACCTGAAGGCAAGCAAAATGTGGTGGCTGGAGCTATGTTTTTCTTGGAGTTTTTAGGTACCCAGGCATAAAAATTCAGTCAGGCTTGGGAGGTCTAATCTGAAACAATAAAGTTTTCACACTATCCTTTCTGCAACCACAAAGAATAGACTTCCAAAAGAAGTTGTAGTCTCTTGTTTGAATTCCTTTTAAATATGTGATATTAGATGTGCCAGTTAGGGTCTCTATACATGACAAAAACTGATTTTGATATCTGAAAGGTGGAAAAGAGGTTGTCTTTTCTGGGACCAGTATTATCTACAAAGAAAAAGAAAGCAAAGGATTTTTTATGCACGTCATTGTGTTAATAATAAAACCAGTTAATGATTAGTTCCACTGGTAGAAATTTCTTGGTCAGCCTGCTGTGAGCAACTCCAAAGCTTGAATCTAAAATGAGAGTGGGCAGAGTAGAATATTTGTTTTGTCTTATATGTCAATTATTAAAGCCACTTCAAATCTTTCATGGAAATATGTGGCGCTTAAATAAATACAAAGTGCCACAAAAGAAATGGCAGAAACAGAAAGATTCATTCACATGGTAAACTTTACCATTTTCCTTACTAGTAATTTACCATTTCCTAATCTTAGGATTCCATATCTCATACCATATTATACCCAGTGCAGAATACAATTCTTGTCTCTCCATACATTCCCATTCATTGATCTCCATTTTCTGAGCAGGCAACTGAAATGCTTCATGGAGTATGGGGTTAGCATTGTCTTAGACATTAAGCAGTACTGGCTCTGTGATCACTTAGCATCAATACCGTGGGAGGACGCAAGAAAATAGACTGCATGACCCTTCCCAATTCCCCTTTTCAGCTTTCTGCAAGGCTCATTCTCTGGACCTGAAACCAAATCAAAATATTTACTTCATTTTTCATTTTGAGAACCCTTCATCATCAATGAAAATTCCATTGTTCTCACAATGGAGTTGAATTTCTTTTCTTTTCTTTTTTGTAATTTTGTATTGCTCTATTATAATATTTTCGAGGGGGCTAGGAGAAAGGTTGTAAACATTAATTATGGTTTACATGAGTGGAACAGCAGGAATCATCATTATTATCATTCAAATTGTATATTTATTGTTATTCCAGAGAAATCTAGTCAATTTAGACCTGTGCCATCAAAACAGTTGATAATTCCAAGAAGGGGAATTGGCTTAACTTTTTCTTTAGTAGAACGGAGTTTACAGATCTAATTAAATACGCTTTGCAGGGGGTGATTAATCTTCTTAAGAAAACAAACTGCTTTCAAACACTCTAGTAACACTGTTTCTGTCGATTAATGAAATAATTACAAAGAATTCTGGCCTATTCATTAAAGCAGATCCAGTCATGAGTCTTGGCCACAGAGTATTAGTCCCTGGCTTCTGTAAATATGTACTATAAAGTAGATCACAATATTCTATAATTCTGAAATAGTTTGTACTATTGGGTCTTCCCTTAAGTCTGCCCGCCAGGGTCAAGATTTCCCCGCATTTCTATGTAAGAGCTGTACAAACCCAAGATGCCAGTGAAGCAAATGTAAAAGGTTTTTTTAAATGGTTATGACCCTTCTAATCATATTAACTATGTCATTTGCATATGACCTTTAAACCAATAACACAATTGGATTCATTGGAAGTCCACTTGGCCAGGGAATTGTGGTAGTCGAAACCTAATTATTAATACTCATATAGATAATCCAAATCAACATTGAAGGAGTATGTATAAAACTTATATTGAATAATATATCGACTAAGGATTGGACAGGTCACACAACTTGTCCGTGAGTTCTTCAATTAAAACAGGAAACTCACCAGAGATAGTTTGTCCTGAATGTGCCAACAATTCATTATAGGACCCACAATCAAGATTTTTCATTATTATTTATGGGAATCATAGGTTCCTCTTACCACTCTCCTTGAGAAACGATACGTAGAGAAAACCAAAGGTAGAAGAATACATCCAATTACAAGTTATTTATAAATGCAAGCAAGAGAGAAAGAAAACAAATGAATATTTATTCATTCAGCATACATATTACACACTGAGTCTTTGCTATCCATTAGGCTCAATTGCTTTGAAAAAGATAAATATTACATCAGTCTTGCTATAACTTATTAATACAGTCTAACTAAGCAGGCTGCTAAGTAAAACAACACTTTCAATAAAACCTGCAAAATGCTATAAAAGAAATAAATAGCAGGTACTACAGAGGCATAAAAACAGGCACCTAGTTTCAAGCATGCTGATGGCAGGCTTCTCTGGAAGGTTTCCCAGGGGTGGTGTCACTTGAGCTGAGTTGAAGGGTGAGAAGTTAGCCAGGTGGGTGATAAGCAGAAGTAGAAACTGAAAGGCCTTGTTAAGCATTCTATTAATATTAATGTTAGGCATTAACTAGTATTCTTTGAACATTTACTTTTCACGAGGAACCTTCCTAAGTACTTTATAGGCATTTATCTCATTTAATTTTACCATCACCATTTAAATCAATTCTAGGACCCAGCACAGAGGTTCATGCTTATAATCCTAGCACTTTGGGAAGCTAAGGTGTGAGGACTGCTGAACAACATAGCAAGACCTTGTTACTACAAATATTTTAAAATGAGCTGGGCCTGGTGACATGTAGTCCAGCTATTTGGGAGACTGAGGCAGAAGAATCACTGGAGCCCAGGAGTTTGAGGTTGCAGTGAGGTATGATGACACCACTGCGCAGGTGACAGAGTAATATCTTGTCTCAAAATATAAATAAGAAAATGAATGAATGAATATATCAGTTCTATTACTATTCCAATTGTGCTGGAAAGAAACTAAAGCTCTGAGAAGTGAAATAATTTATTCAAGATTATCCAGCAATTTGATTCTAAACCCTATGTTCACCAATAGACTCCACTGTCTCCCCAGGTATGCCACAATGGGAGCTTGTGTTTTCCTGTACAGACAATGGGGAGCCACTATGAATTTTAGGTGAATCTCTTAAAAGTAAGCATAACAACTTTTTATGAAAAGTGACTCCCATTTCTCTGTCAATTTTTTTTTAATCCTTTGGCTCCATACCATGATTACTTCCTTATTAAATCTGGTTTCCACCTTGTTTAGAAAAGAAACAGTGATTTAAGAAGGACTTTCTGTGCATGTGAATCACAACACCCAGAATAAAGAAAGAAGTAACAATGATACTGTTTCCAACAAGCAGGAATGAGAACTGTCATGTGTCACTCTGATATGCCATACAGAAACTAGTGTGGGTTGTCATACTGTGCATACATGGTAGGATTCAAAATTTATTATCTACTCTCAGAGAAGCAGGGTCACATTTCTAAATCCAAGTACTTTAAATTCAGAATACCTCTCCAGCAATCTTTGCTTTATAATTGATGGTTTTTAAAGGGCAAGATTTGCTTAGAACCATGTTAAAAAGAGAAAAGTGGAACTATCGTGATCTAAAATGATCTAATTTTCTAGAAAATTACTACTTTCTACAAGCTGTATAAACTTTAATTAAAAAGACAAGGAGGTCTATTCTCTCTCCTTACACACTTGCGACATGCTAGGCTCTTGGGATACTGGTAAAAGAAAGAGAGCAGACTGAAAAGATTATAATTTTTAACAAAACCCTAAATATAATTAAGATGGAATGTGTGTTCCCATCTTTAAGAACCATAAAGTAACCAACATTTGTTGCTTTTCCAGAGAGAAAGTATGTAGGACTTCAAAATAAGGGTGAAATTAGCTTCTAAAATGAAGTGTAGAGCCAGATTAAGTAACAAGTAAGACAAAGCACAAGTCAGCTCATATGAACACAATACATTGTTTGGCAAAATATCAGCAAAATGAGCATTTCTGGACTACTTAGTGCAATAGTGCAATGTTTTATGTATCTGTGACCAGTGAAATGCGCCCAATATCCTATAAAGAAATATTTTGGTAGCTTCTACTACAAAGTCTCTAGAGCCTGATTTTAATGGTAGCAGATTTAGAGGAATGGATGTGTGTGTGTGTGTGTGTGTGTGTGTGTGTGTGTGTTGGGGGGGAGGGGAATCACTAAGGTGAGACCAGACAGTAACTCTGAAAATATCCTCAACAATTCACAAGACGCAATCTATGCCCACAAATGATTTCTCCTCCTAAATAATCATTCACATGGTTCTCTTTCCTTCACCTTCCTTCTCTCTTGGCTTTCTTTCTCTCTGAACTCCATCTTTCTACTTTAGACCTCCTCCCAAGCTGTGCTCCCAAACCAGCGGTATAAAAATCACTTTAAAGGGACTTATTTGATGCAAAGCAGTTTAATGTACTGTGTCCTACACGTAAAAGCATTTGAGTAGCCTTGGTGTCAGTGCGATTTGGGCTGTCATCAAGACTACCCACTGAGGTTAAATGAAAATCAAATTTAATAGGGATTATTTGAAACAGAACAGCATTTTTAACAAATTCAGATATCTGAGTGTGTTCCTTCTATTCTACAAATTCTGAAGAAAGCTAGGTGGCAGCTACAGCTTCATAAGCAGCCTTCTGCAACACAATGTTGATGCTATGACAGCAAATTGGGAAATGAGGGTGTGTATGTGGCACAAATACTTGTGATTATACGCATGTCACTTGTGTTGCATATGTAGCTCAGCTATATTAACTATACTAACTGATTATATTTATGTTGTGTGTGTGTGTGTGTGTGTGTGTGTATGGGAGTGGATTGGAAAGCACTATAAAATTCAGTATGTGTATATGCAAGGGAGAAATACATTGTGCGTATAAATATCAGGTAGCATAAAATAAAATACATCTGTAGTTATTTGTTTAGGGACACATTTGAATTGAGTGAGCATTCCAACAATCATTTCTTTCAAAGCCACAAAACATCACATTTTTTAGTTTTAATAAAGTCTAGTTTTTGGCAGTTCTTTTATCACATCTGTCATCTCCTAAGCTTTGCTTAGCCAAAGCACTCAGACTTGAATTTGAAATTGTCAATATAGGCCTTCTAATCTTTAAGTCTTAAATTATCTAAGCAGATTAATTACCATTATTCTATGCTACAAGACTCAGGGGTAAAAGACAGCAGAGGAAACACAACTTTTTTTTTCCCCCAGGCAATTAAACTGCATGGAGGTTGTGTTTGGGGGATGTGTCTGGAACATGGTCCAGTGTATTTATGTAAATAAACAGGTAGACAAGGTGAGTCCCTAACTCCTGTGTCTCAATCTATGAGACAAAAAATGGCTCTAAGAAGCTTCATTGCCCTGCTTTTAAACTGCAAGTTATTCATAGTTTGTATTGACAACTTTCCAGTTTGCCAACTGGCAATGAGTATCCTGAAACCAAGGGAGATAGGTAAAAGGAAAAAAGTGGGGGGGTGGTGGCTCATTTTCACAGCAGCACCTATCTGTGTGGTGACCTGATTTCTGCTATGATCTCCCTTCCAAGATCAAAGCAGGATTAATGTGATTCTTTACTGTTTGCATTGCACATCTCAAAGCTCTGGAGACTTAAGAAATAACTGCAAATCCAGCCCTTAAACCCAGGGGAAACTGAGCATGAGTGAGGTGGGTTACAGCAAGGGCTAGCTAACTGTGAAAAGTTATTTGGTATTTGGGAGGCAGTATAGAATTTAGAGTATTTTGCATTTGTAAGCACAGTTGCTTTCTCCCCTCTCATTTTCTGGGGCAAGGCTTTTGGCTGGTTGATGAGGCCAGAACTGAGTGTCATTTCATTAATAGTCTCCATAATGACCTTCTAGCTCATTTGGAATGTTTTGCAGCTGCTAGTACACGTGAAAAGGGAAGGAAACCCTGCCGAATGTTTTCACACGAAAGCACTTTCTGAGTTGCTACAACCAGACATTTACAAGGACTTAAAAGAGGAAAAAATCTTTTAAAATATCAAAACGCTGAGCTTTTGTGTTTCCGCTGCGAGTGACATTCCTGGATACTGGAATTCCTAATGGGTGAGTGTTTCTGCAGCCTTTCAGAATTACTTGTTCTTTTGTCGAAGAAAAAGGCAAGTCCCCTATTTCTGAGATCTCAGAAGGTGAAGAAAAATCGCTTTCATTTTTAAGGGGTGGGGTGGGGGGAGCTGCCCGCTCCAAACCCACTGTGCTTTTAGTATTACTTAGAAAAGGGCGTGCCACAGTGTAAATCAACACACAGTTTTGTATGAACTCAGTACTCCCTGGGAGAACAGGATTGTGGGGGTGAGGTGGAAGTTCTCTCAGGCTGGGATATGACTCCACCGTCTCCACTCCTGGCTTACACAATTCCACCCAAAGCTCAACTTTTCCACAACTCTGTACACCCAGCCACACAAAGACACCCTTACAACAAGAAGTCCCAACACCTATATCCCATTCAACCAGAGGAACCTGATTTTCACAAGGTACGCAATTCCTGAGGACCACTTTACTTTCTCTCTGTTAACTACTTTTAGCTTAAAGCAGACTCTCCAAAGCTTTGAGATGTACAATGCAAGCAGTTAAAAAATCACATTAACTTAACCTAAAGAAACCCCTGTTTTTTCTCTCACAGCCCTTCCTGCCCCTGTCTGGAGGCCACACTCTACACTCGTCTACACTAAGCTGCTGGAGCCAAAGCCCAGGAAGTGACCCGAAATGAAGACACAATGTAGTAGACCAGGGAGAGAGGGCTCACCACGCCCCCGCACTGGGGGACCAGAAGTCCAGCCCGCGTGTACCCTCGCCTTGCCACTCAAGGAAGGTTCTGTCCACTTCTGCATAATGCCCCTTACTCTAGTCCCACTAGAAACGGCAGGACTGGTGGTGGGGTGGAGGAGCTTGGAGTCAGACATTTTCCCCCGGACAAGGGGTGCAGGAGTGGGGGGTGGGGGTGGGGGAGGGTGTCCCAAATTCTGGAGCCGGGCAACCCAGCCTGAGAGCGCCTACGCCTTCACCTTGGCGTCCTGGTGGCGCCGGACTCCCGCTGCCCTCCCCAAGCTTGTACCTGCAGGGGAAATTTGCCGAAGAACCCTGCGAGTTGCTTCAGCTGGAAAAGGAGCGGGATAGTGACGCTTTTGGTCCAAATCACAATTCCCAGGGCTAAGGGCTAAGAATAAAAGAGAGGGAATCTCAGTGCCCAAACACGTTAAACTCGCCCTATTATTTTTACAACAAACACAAGGAAATTGGACTTTACTTGGGCTGATCCCTTGCTTTTTTAGCTCACCTGTCTTAATTGTTTTCTCATTATTATGCTAATTTCTTAAAAAGGAAATTTTCCGCTGAACTAGGATTTCTCGGGAATCAATAACTAGGAATCACGGCTGCCTACCAGAAGTACAGGCAAAAATTCTACTGGAAAAGTTCAGAACGCCAATAGCAACCCACCTCTGCTGTTCTCTGTTTGATTTTGTGCTACTATTCTCTGGGCAGCCGTGGTTTGCCCAGCGGTGGCCTATCACTTGGAAACAGCAATGTAGCTAAAAACACAGTAGTTGACCCACAATTCGTTTAAAAAATCAAGGTTTTAAAATGTTGTCCAATGTTTGGGGATTTTTTTTAAGTTTAAAGTACTAGCTGAAATCTCAAACACAATTAGTTGCTGTAATTTAAAGGGCTTTGTATTACTGAAAACTTTCTAAATGCCTGTATGACTTTGCAACAAAACATTAGAATTAGAATTTAATAGAACTTATTTAATTAAAACACAATGGTGGCCCTAAAGGTTTTATAGCTTCTTTCAAAACATTGCTGATGTGTCATTATAGTATATATACCTGTAAATACTATAAACACACAGAGAATCTTATGAGGTGTAGTTTTTAATTTCTTACTTCTTAAATATTATATTTTGGATCCTTTGAGTTCCAAAACATGATCTTCTTAAACTAGCAAAGAATCTAGATTTTAAAAAGGGGAAGCATAGGCTTCCATCTCTCTTCATTTCACATCTTTTACTGGCACAGAAAACCATCTTTTTGGACTTGCATTTTCTAGCTTAGAAACTTTAAAGGTAAATTTGTAAAATTAACTTGAAAGAACCACATAATAGAAAATAACTTTTATCTATTACATTTTTTTTGGAGAGGTGTGTTTTTTAATTAGCAAGACCTACAGAGTAATTAAATTATATAGTGTATATACATAGTGAGGGCTTTAAAAATTATCCCATCTAGTGATACTTATATATACACCTTTAACAAGAAAGCCATAACTATCAACAGCCAGCATTGCTTGGAAATTATGCTCATTGAAATGATGCTGAAAGAGTTTATCTTCCATTGTAGTAAGGAATTGTGTGAAGATATGTATGTACAGGATCTATGTATATATAATTCTTATACTTTATATATATTTAGACACACACTTCTTTTTAAATGTTTATGTGGTTAGTCACTTTAAGAGCATCAAAATAAATTGTGCGTTGGCTTACACTATGTGCCAGGTATTCCCAAACACTGATGAACAAAAATCTTTATATCGGAAATGAAGAGCTACCCATTTAAAGGAAAGAATGGAAAGGGGAACTCGATTTATTCTCATTTGTTTATCGCTAGACTCCCCCCCCCCCTGCAAATTCATTTGAATAGCTTTCAAGCCGGCAAATGGAAATGTGGCTCCTGCCCTCTATTTCAGCGGCAGCAGCAGCGTCCTGGCAACAGCGCAATTTTCTATCATCAAGGATAAATGGCATCGAACAGAACATTCTGATAAAAAAAAAAAGAAGAAGAAGAAGAAGGAAAAAAAAAAAGAAAAAGAAAGAAAGAAAAAAAAAAGCTCAGCCCAAGGAGCCCATGATTGCTGGCCTTCTTGTCTGTCATCCCTTTACAAAATCCTTTCTGCAAACCTGAGCGGCATGCTGTCAGAGCTAATAACGTCTTCTGAAGGGGGTGAAGGGGGGTTGCACAGTCTTCCCTGCACAATGTTCCCATTTATTAAGTCGAGTGCTTATTTTAAAATTGCAAATATCTTTGTTTGGTTCACTGAAAATTAAAACCAAGATGTAGGAAGTTATATGATGCAACAATTATCCGTGGCATATCAGAGAATCAAGTCCCTATTTCGCCCTTTTCTCCCGATTAAGGTTGGAGGGGGGGAGGGGATACTTTGGTGGTATCAGGGATGGAGGTTTCTGATGGAAAAATACAAATCCGTTCGCCCTGCAGATAAACGGAGAGTAATTGAAAGCCAGAGGAGCTATACCTGTTTCTACCAGAGAGAACCAGCTAACTGCGATTTGGAGAGCGCGTGTGGGCGCGGTCCTTGTGGCGAAGAGCTCGGGTCATGCTGAACTCTGAGCGTTGCCACTGCGCTTTCCCGCGGGAGGCTTTGAACGTAATGGTGGCTATTTCTCACCTACTGAGATCCCTTTCCGAAAAAGACTATTCTCCTCTCCGGAGATGGATCCCTGAGGACCCCATGCCCGCACAGGGGGTCCTGGAGGGGCTTAGAGAACATCCCCGGAGGCGTTAACAGAGTCGTGTGCTTCTCCCACCACGTGGAAGCTGAGTCGTGAAGAGCAGCACCCCACACGCCATAGTGGGCTACAGATGCCAGGCTTGGGCTTCTTAGCGGCCTGGGCCAATTCCTGGGGATGAAGGGTTTGGTGGGTGACTGGCTCCAGTACCCGTCGAGTTCTTGGACCATCAGAGTCCAGTGCTTAGGCGTGAAACCTCCCCCGGGGGTGGGGGCCGGGAAGGGGTCGAAGCCAAGGGCAAAATGGGAGCTACGGTGTTGACACCCTCTTTCCCTCGGATAGATCAGTGGGGAATTTTTTGTATCTCGTTGAAAGGGAGAGAATGAGGAAGGGGACCTAAAACAAAGAGAAGAATAGAGTTTAACATTCTTTAAAGGAGATGAAAAGAAAAAAGAACGACGATGAGAAATATAGAGGACCCTAAAATGCGGGGACCTTAAGATGAAATGGGAGCGGTGGCCCGAAGTCTGGAAAACAGAGACTGGGAGGTAGGAGGGGGAGGGGCGGGGGAGATGGATAAGCTTGGTATGGCTAGGAGCTCCAGTGGCTGAGAACCGTGATGATGGGGAAACCTTTGTTTAATGAGGAAACCTAATTATTGCGCATCTGGAAGTCTTAGTCTCTACTACAGACGAAGGCGGGTGCCGGAGGCATCAGTGCGCATGCCCGAGCTGTAGGCTTTGCTTGATAAGCCACACGTGAGCCAACTCCGGCGCGGCCCCCGCAGGGCCGCGGCTGCCAATAGAATCCCGTTCTTGCTGCGTCTCCGGGTCACATTGATGTCTCAGTTCTCCCAACAATGGGCCTTTAAAACCCACTTTAAAAATAAAAAGAGTGTTATAGTATTGATCTCGCCTAGACACTGAAGATTTTCTACGGGAAATAGACACGTTTGAGAACTACAAATACATTTACTACAAGCAAGAGTTAAAATATTCAGAATTTAAGAGAAAGATAGAAGGCATGAGAGAGGAAACTGTTTAAAGAGCACGGGCGGGAAGTCAAGGAATCCTGGAACTGCTGCTTTTCGACCCCTGAGTCGGGCCAAGGCTGACTCTCTCTGAGACTTATCTGTTACATGAAAATCGCAGCTACTTCATTGACCAAATAAGCCTCAAAAGCAGAAACATTACCTGTACAAGCCTGGCTTGGGAAAACAACACCAAACTCAGCTCTTTCTCCACTTCATCCCCGGCCACACATGGTTGCCAGGGAGATAAGAAGCTAGAACATCTAGCTGTCTTTAGAGTGAAGTCCATGTGTTAACTCCTATATCTGTGAAATGGGGATGATTACAGAAAAGCGGAGGAAATAAGAAAGGTAGAGAATTGCCATGAATCTCCATCAACTTTGACCCTCTCTTGCCTCCATCCAAGCTCTGAAGCTGAAAAGATGAGGTTGATTCTCTTGGGCTACATAAGGGGTGGGCCATCTGGGAAATATTACCCCTCTGCCCCTTCTGCACACCAAGGCTGCTGCCCACCCTCGATGCATCATCATTCTGACCATTGCCATCAACCTTGTACTCTTCTGACCATATATCTCAGCCAGAGTTATTGCCCACAAATGGGCCTCCAGCACCCCTGTCTAAGAGTGCTCATACTCTGTGACAAGAAAACTGCTTGTTCTTATTACTGAAATAAAACAGGTGGGGATTATTGTTTGCAGCTCCTCTTCCCTTTTGTGTAATTCAAAAGCCTCCAATGTAAGATTAGGCTTCAAATGCATTTGGTCAGGTACATGCATTTTAGTGCTGCACTCAAGGGATATGATACTTAAAACCATCCTGGCAGTGCCTCTGTTTGCCTCTAGGTCTTTCTTACCTTCCAGACTTATGGTTATAACATTCCTTTTTTTTTTTTTTTGCCTTCCTCCTTTTCTTTCTTTCCTCTTTCCTTCCTTCTTTCCCCTCCTTCCTTCCTTTCTTCTTTTTTAGAGTGTGAACTTACAATAGCCCTCCAAAATGTGAGACCCTGAAAAGTAATCTAAAATCATTATTATTTGACCAGTAAGTACTAAGATGGCATACTGTTTAAGGATATAGCTGTCAATGCCATGTCTATTTTCAAAAAAAGAGATATTTACTGAACTTTCAGAAATGCTAGTTGGTAGATAGTCTTTGTATAGAATAACAAACTTTCTCATAATCGTTTTTTTGGATTGTCTTTTCAAAAGTTAAACTTTCTCCTACATTAGCCCAATAAAATTAGAGTGCTGACTTCCGTCCTGTACGGCTTCACCCTGAGATAGCCGTGTGGTTTTAAATACTTCTTGAACACTTTGAATTTTAGGCTTTACCTTTTCATAGACTTATCTTTGTGATCTAAGGAATAGGATAATAATAGTGTGTTTGAAAGAAAGCATAGACCTAAAAAAAAGTCCATCAGCCAATCATTAATTCTTACAACCTCCAACTGAAGCAACATTCTCCTTCCCTGTCTTGTGGGTGTCTGTGGAAAGTGAAGAGGCTTTTCTTCTTGAGCATTTTGGATAAACTGAACCAATACAAGCCTCTTTGTAAGGCAAATTTCAGATCCTCTATAAGGCTAACTTTGATAACAATTCATTTTCATCTCTGAGAGAAGAAAAGTCCAGCAGGCAGGGGGCAGGGGGTGGTCTGGAGAGGGACATGCAGTGTGGGCTCAGAACCATGACCAGGTAACCAACCTTAGCCACAGCTTCAGCCTGGAGCTGCTATTTACAAGCACAGTCAGCTCCCATTCAGACTGCTTTGCAAAGTTTCTTTGTCTCACATTTGTGCCCACTGCGAGTACCTACTGGCTCCTTCTCATTCTCTAGCTGGTATGGTTGGTCATTAGCACCCTGGGTCAGCAGGGCTAGTTGGTTAAAAAAGAGAGAGAAAGAGAGCTGGGAGCCTTGCCTTCTCATGTGGGGCTAAACCCTTCTGAATTAAGTTAAGACTGGTCAAATTATGAGGAAACAGCAAAGGAGATTAAAGAAGGGAATTATCGAGGGCCATTACTGCAAAAATGCAGTCCATAGTGTGGAGACTTCAGGGAACCAACACTGCCTCTTCTTTGAGGACTCTGAGGGCTATATCATAAGTCAGCTGCAATGAACAACTTCCCCTCAACGTGTTGTGTCCTCAGGAATGGAGGTAACTTCTAGGGACTCGCTTTCCTCTAGCATAGTTCAGCCAGGAGACAAGAAGGCAGTTGGAGCACATGAGACCCTCATTAGTCCCACTGAACCTCCAGGAGGTACCTTGTCTTCTCTCTGTCCCCCCTACTCTCCAGGGGGTCCTGAGTGCCTAGGATCCTTTGACTGCCCTGAAGGTATTGTAAGGACACTAAAGGTGCTGGAAGGAGCTTTCCTCCCTCTCTCTAGATCAGGGAGCTAACCCTAGCCAGTCCACAGGAGGGCACCTGAACATGGGGGTGGTGGGACTCTAGTCCATGCTTAGGACTCTTTGGAGTCCAGGGGCCCTAACTCCAGGCTACCCTTAAGTTGCCCTGCGGGCATTCTCAAACAACTTGAATTACAGGCTACATCTTGAATATGAAGTAGCCTTTTGAGCTGGTGTGACTTCCTTTTGAAACTCAACTTGTCAAAGTATGGTTTTAATTAAACGTCTTCTGGCCTCGAAAGATTACATGTTTTGTAAAATATATCCTAGCATGAAATTTACTTCCACGATCTGAAATTAGGTTCCTTGTAAACGTTTTCATAAAAAAGAAATAGGAGAGAGGTGCGTGTGTGAGAATGGAGCAGTCATATTTGCTGCGTTACTTCAAAAAGTCCAGCCAGCCACCCCCGACGCCCGACAGGTCCCCGGCTGGCCCGCCCGCCCCAGCCAAGGGAGGGACGGGACCGAGCGTCCAGAACAAGCAAGCAACCCGAACCAGCCCCATCAAGCGAGGCCCACACCACTTTCGCAGTTGGAGACAATTCAGCAGACAGACAAGTTAATCCCACAGGGATTTGTTTCGGATCCATCTGCAGGACGCCGGATACCCCCCTCGTAGCTGCTGCAGACACCTGCCTCCCTCCCTATCTTGTACTGCTGCACTTGTCCCACGAAAGACAGAAAAGAGACGGCAAGGTGTAGAATGGACCTAGCAGCATTCACAAAATTTAAGGTTCTCCTTTAAGAATTCCTGGCTAATATTTAGAACAGCAGCGTCCAACAATAGCGAGAGCCGTCCTAACAGAACGTCCGAACTGCTCCAATCCAATCTGAAAGCTTGCCCTGACCAAAAGGGGCCCCTGGGGGCTCTCTATAACCTGCCTTGGGCGTCTGTCTCCCCCGCAGCCCTCAGACAAAAAGGGCTCTATTTTTCTGCGTGGGGGCAGGGAAGGTGTCTGCGTACCGTACGCCTTTCTATTCAATACAGAATTAAGAGCCATGTCCCTGTGGAATTCTCTTCCTAACTGCTCTCTCAGGAACCCGCCAATTCTGACGGGATTTGCTGGATTGAGTAAAACTTGGCTCATGGGGTGGGGTGTGATGGGGAGCACGGCGGAGGAGGGGGTGCATCTCCTTTCTTCCAGGTAATTGGGACTCAAGCAACGAGAAGAGGGTGGCGCAGTAGGGAGAGTTATTTACCGCCCTCCACCTGAAATAAGCAAGACCAATAACGCGCCTCGCTTTTCGACCTGTTTACTCCATCCCCATTCAGTGATTGGCAAAGCAGGCCCTGAAGGCAAAGGCAATAATTGCTCGGCTCTCTCCTTACTAGGGAAGTGTGTAGGCATTTGAAGTGTACTAAAAATAAACGAAGGAGCGAGAAAATGAAAAGGGGACACAATGACAATTTGCGGCAATTAAAGCGTCTGCACGCGGTTGCCGGAGGAACAGGGACCCACAGCGGTTTTTGTTTTCCCAGGTCTGATGATGCGACTAACTCGTTGGGGGAATTTGCGTCCCAGGTTGTGTGACTGTGTGTGTGCGCGCGCGCGCGTGCATTCAGCAATCTAGAAGCCCGCTGCAGTGGCCGAATCCGTGGGGAAGTGGGAGCCTACCACCATTTCTGGACCCCTAGAAACCTGGTTGGCTTTGAGAAAGAGCTGAGCCCAGCTGTCCATCCTGTCCGCCCCCCACCCAACCTCCAGCTCGTCTCAAGTGAGAGCCCCTCTATTAGCGCTCAGCCGCCACTTCTTACAGGAACTTTGGAGCAAGTTTTCAGCTCCCAGGTGTCTGACCTTAAAGGGGAAAAACACAATAGTACCAACTTTTATTTCACAGTCAGGAGAAATGCAAAGGATTCGAGGAGGGGAGGGGAGGAAAATAGGGAGCGGCCAAATCAAAGCTTAGGAGACATTTTGACAGGGCGCTTGAAATACTCCTTTTAATTTTGGGAAGATTTTCAAGGGGGGGGGCGTTGAAAGAACCGCAACTCTCTCCTGTCATTCAAGCGGCCAGAGAGGACTCCAACCTCTGTCATATGGGGGAACACACAATGAGAAATTGCTTCAAGATACAGTAGGGATTTATTCTTTCCCTACCCCAACCTTTCAAGAGCTGAGAACTTCACAGAGAGGGTGATAAGGAAAGGGAAGTCCAGGATGTCAAAAATCTGTGCATAGTTCCCAGCTCTGAGACCAGAGTGTTAACCTCAGCCCTGAGCCCATCCTACAGACCAAACTGGCATCTCCTGTTGATCAGCCACCCCCCTGCTCCACCTTCCCCAATCAGGAGCTGGGGGTTGGGGGAGAGCCACACTGTGCAGCCACCGCTTAAGTCCAACCCAGGCTGGCTTCAATGAAAGCTGGCAAATCCGGCGAGTCTAGCAGAAATTTTCTTCGACCCTAATTCAATTTTAAAGCGGATTTTTACTATTAAAAACGCTCCCGAGCAACACATTGAATTAATCTGACTGTACGGTTTTAATTACAGTGAGGGTTTCTCTACAAATCTGTACAAGACAGTGGCTGGCTCTCGGAGGATCTCTGCCTCCTGAATTCCATTATCGGGCCCCTAGTTCCCCGCAGACGGCGGTGCGAAGGAGCCAGCTGCGGGCGCGGTCGTTCCTGTCGCCCTCTGCTGCTGCTGGCCCTCCTGTCTCCTACCCCTCGCCCCTTCCTTCACCCCGGCCCTTGGAGAGCCTGGGACGCCTGGCTGTCTGTTTGGGATCGCTGGAGTGACGCTATGGTCGCTTAACGCTTGGTTTCAAGACATTTGAGACTCCCAAGCCTCATTCTTAAAATGGCTCATTTTGTCCAGGGAAGGTAACCCCCTTGTAGTTTTTCAAGGGGTCGTCCTGCTTGGACTTCGCTGCTGTTAGATCTGGCAATGTGATGCCCTGGCTATTTGAGGGGAAAACAGGCTAAGAAACCGGGAGGAGAGGAGTCAGAGGTAGGAGACTGGAAGATGAAGCGCGAGTTTGGAGGTCTACCTCCCCCATCTCCATCCCACCAGCTCCAGGAGGAAATGTGCAGGGTGCAGATCCGCAGGCAAACAGGACCACTTTTATCAGCGTTAGTTGTGTTTACCTGTAGCATACCTTTGGGGGGGAATGGTACCTAGCGAACAGGATGGGGAAGAAAATTTAAAGACAGGCACTCTGATAATGAAGCAGATTCACATTCATTCTCTTTTGCCCCATTCTTTTCTAACTTCTATTCTTTCTATGCCTCCTGTTCTTTTTCCACTCTCTGCTTCCCTCTCCACAAAGTATGTAGAAGGAAAAATGGTGAACCCAAATATGAGCCAGACAAATGGGCACAACCTCTCCATGAGTATTTAGAGAGTTTAAGCCTCTGTGAAGGAAGGGCACTGCTTGCAGAGCGAAATGCATGAGGACCATTTTTGCTCTTTACACAAAATTAGTGAAACCAGCAGAAAAAAAAAAATGCAGCAAACTATTTCATTCCCAGGGTCAGATGGATGGAGGTGGCTTCCTTTCTTCTAGGTTTACGTAAAACACACACACACACCTTTTTCTGAATAAAAGAAAAGAGAAAGGGCACAGTTTAAAGAATGGGCTTAAGAAAAACAAAAACCACCCTACCTGCTTCTAAGGACTCTCAAATCTGTTGTCCTCTAAGAAAAGTTTTGCTAAAAAAAAAAAAACTAATAAATTACCATCCCATTTACTGAGATGTTCTGAAGTAAAGAAGAAGTAGCCATGAACATATGAATATGAAACCACCAGTTCATTTACATCACAAGGGTAGTCAGATACAAAACAATTCTCTCACTCATCCACCTCCAAACGGTTTTCATTTATTTTTCTGTTGTAACAAGAGAACCATCTAAAAGTTCACATGATAGCAAGAGGATGTTTTCCATCCCAGGTTTTCCTGAAGAGTTGTCCCAAACCTAGCTCTCCCTTAATGTTGAAGCATTTGCTGTGACTTTGTTATTGTTACTGCTGATGAAGGGATGAAGGAATTAAACAGAAGATGCTTCAAGGCATTTAGGAAGACGCTTGTTCAAGGCATTTAGGAAGATGCTTGGGCAGCTATATTAACTCCTTATTATGCCTAAAAATAGTCCGCTGTTTCCTGTTGATACTTTTCCCCTCCTACTCCAGGGCTGCATTTATCTTGCAATGGTGTGTGTGTATGTGTGTGTGGGGGGGGGGGTCCTGTTTTCCAAAAATTGGTTTGATTAAAACTCACTTCTAACACTCCTTTCTTTCTCCCTTTGCCCTGATATATTTGCTAGCGGGGCAAATATGGAAGGGGGCGCTCAGCCTTGGCTTAGCCTACAGATTACAAAGACAAACATTGGCATTTATCTTGATTTAATTTAAGTTTTTAAACACTGAGGAGTTCTTTTTTTCTGGGCTTGGAAAAAGAAGAATGCTTGTGTATTAGAAAGTGGGGTCCTACACTAGAGAAAAGAGATAAGAGAGGAGGGCAAACAGGCAGACAGCCTTCCTATGCTATCCCAAAATTAGGGAATGTAGAAACATGTGTTGGTTTTTTCCCAGAATCAATTCAAGGTCCAATATATCTATTCTATTAAGAAATTCTTAGGTGCTCACACACCTGGGAATGGAGACAGGAGGCAAATGGCATTCATCTTGAGGACCAATTCACTTCATTTTCATAACTCCACTGGACTCTAGGTTTAAAAATGCCTGGAAAAAGAGCCTCTAGATTGGGGCATGCATAGTTAATAGTCTCCAAATTCAATCAAAAACTCTGTAAAGCTCCCTCCCCCAGAGGAGGAAGTAACATGTTGGAGTTTCCCAGCTGCCTGTTCTTGGTACCAAGGACTGGAGAGATGAGGGATATGTCCCCAAACTTCACTGAAACTCTTTTTGGGTATGGAATAAACAACCTGATTCTTAGTTGGATTTTAAAGAATCTG
This sequence comes from Otolemur garnettii, assembly GCF_000181295.1. Lineage (NCBI taxonomy): Eukaryota > Metazoa > Chordata > Mammalia > Primates > Galagidae > Otolemur > Otolemur garnettii. The sequence continues at coordinate 24,320,954 of NW_003852400.1, forward strand.
AGAGAAGAAGGTGTTCATATGGACATTATAGCTTTATCATTAAAGAAAATAACACCAAAGTCTAGGGTTTTCTTGCTTACTCTGCATGGGCTGATACTTTTGGCTACTGAAGATACCACCACTGGCTTGCTCTAAGAAAGGGAAAGAGGCAGCTTCCACGTGCTCTGGCGCTTTCACAGGTGCGTGTGTTGGGGGAGGGGAGAAAGGTGTTCTGGTTTTCAGGATATCAGGCACCCTTTCTGTACACACATGCACAAACAGAATTTTACAGTACTCTGAATGAGGAAAGGACTAGCAAGAATTTTTTTTTTCCACCAATGTCTCCTGTTGAGAAGGGGGTTCACTGGAACAGAGTGAAGGGATTTTATCCACAATCCCATGGCTGTGTAAATCAATACCAAGTTATTTCTTTGAATTCAAAAGCTATTTATCCAGGTCTAATTTCTTTAGAATTAACGTGATAACTGAGCTCAACTTAGCAACAAAACCCAGCCAGGCCCTGACTGGCTTGAATGTACTTCTACAGCCAGAGGAGGCTGCAAAACCACCTTGGACACTCAACGCATTCCCAGGTCTACTTGCGTGGGCAAACACCAGTTCAGATTGGAACAGCTGGAGGCATTGCTCCAACAGTGGCCTTCAGTGGACCCAGGAGGTCTCATGTTGTCGGCAATATGCAAGTATCTCTCGCTAAATAACACGGACACTTGCAATGCAAGTTCTAATACCTCAATGCCTTAAAAAGCAAAAAGCAGCTTAGGCCTCAAATCCTGCCTCTTAAACTTCTAAGTGAATATGATCCTACTTAGTACAAACCCTAAAAGAGCCTTAGGCCTCCCAGGCCAGATAGCGGAGTTTACTTTTATTTTTGAATGATAAAGGCTTCACAGGCCTCGTCTGTCCTTTTCCTCTTCCCACCCGCAAGGGTTAGTCCGGGTTCCCTGCGGGCGAGACAAAGAGTTAGGAGCCAGGACTCTCCCTGGCGCCGAATGCGGCGCCGGAGCCTGGAGCCCCTGAGGTGTGCGCCTTCCAACAAGGCCCTGAAAGACTAGAGCTTTTACCTCTCGAAGACAGACTGGAGGTGCGGGCTGGACTAGGGCAAACTAAGGGTGACTTCAATCTCCGAGCTTCGGCTCTTTACTGCCCCGGAAGAAACTGCGGGAAGGACCGGGAAGCAGAGCGGCGGAGTGCAATTGCAGGGGAATGACCGCCCAGAGCGGCTCCCGCTGTGAAACGGCCTCTGCCCGGTGAAAAGTACAGGCAGTGCCTGGTGGCAGAGGCCACACGTGGCAGCCACTCGCGGTGCGTCACCTTGGAGCGTTGTGTGCGGGCAATATTAGCTCTCTGGCTTTCTATTTTCAGGACTACCAGGAAAGTCGTACGGTCAAGGCTTGCGTTTTAGATTCTATCCCGCACACGCACAGAGAAACCGCTATCAAGCCAGGAGGGACCGAACCCTGATGGCTCCACTCCCCAGCCCCTGACGCTCTGTCTAAGCCCAGCCTGCGTCCCCTAGTAGGTCTCAGCAGAACCTTTACCACCCGCAACAGCTGCCTCCTCGGTGCAGTTGCACACTGCTCCACTGGAACAGAGTGAAAGGAAAGGATTTTATCCACTGCATAATGGGGAGTGCAGCGAGCCGCTAAGCTACACCTAAGACAAGCCCAGCCCGCTGGGCTTCCTCAGACACCAAACAAGAAAAAAAATCCCTTTGCAAATAGAGGCTGCTGCACTACTCGTCTGGTGCTCAAGTGCACGGATCTTCCCTGGCCCTCCACGACCCAACCCACCTTGCTCGGGGTGCGGCCAGAGTTGCGGGAAGCTGTCTAGAAAAGCATTGCACCTGCAAGCTTAAAGGGAGAAACAGGCAAGCACAGGGGGGCAAAACACCTTTGCCGTGTTAACAGCAAGCTGCAGGGTATAAAACAATAAAACTGCCACGTCTACCTGCTGGCTCGGAGGACATTACAAACAGTCTCCGCGCACAGCCCGGGTGCATTTGAGAGCGCCCTAAGCGTAGTGGGGTGAAAGGAGTGGGGGACCTTTACCTGATCTCCCCTTTTGTGCCCCCCTCCCGCATTTACCCCTTACCCATTCCACCTTTCATTTTCCTTGAAGTTTTTTGTTGTTTTAATTCACTGCTGATTTGTAAACGTGTGGATCGGGTTACTGGTTCGCGTGTTAAAGTGCACCTCTTGTTAAAAGGAGGGGAACTAGGCACGCAGCTTAAAAATGAATTCAAAGTTACTGAACCGGCTCCTGAGACTCCAAAAGTTAAGCACGGAGGGCTGGGAAAAGGAGGGGGAGAGGAGAGCAAACACTGCTGACCTGGGAACTCTGAAGAAAACCTGCGGCTGCGGGCTGCTGGGTGAGAGCTTCAGGTCTTCTGATAAATAAAAAGAAGGAAAAAAGGAAAAAGAAAAAGGCAAACTGGCCAAGAGATGCCTGGAGACCCCCGGCTGAGAGCTGGGAATATCAATTAGCATAAACCGCTGGTGGCGAGCTTCCCGCAACGTGTAGGGTCCATGCAGGTCTGTCACGCAGCCACCTTTTTATGGAGTTACAGGGGCAAGCCGCAACATTTCTCCATTTCTCGGTTTCCTTGGGTCTTATAATTTATGGGGTCCAAGCGAAGTAGGATGCAAAAAAGTTCCCAATAATTTTCCCAAAGCAAGACGGACTTGTGCCCTCAACCTCCGGACAGGGTAACACAGGGTTGTTATATTGTACAATTCTCCATGTTGCCAAAGGCTCAAAGCTTAGGTCTCTGCGCAGACGGAACAGTGGGCACGGAGACCCAGGAGGGTCTGCAGGTCTTGTTCACCCAGGTCTCAATACCCTGGCAACACCGGCTCCCCAAGCCTTCCCACAGTCTCTGGACTCAGGACCTCGGCGTGGCCCGATCTGCCGCCCTCGGAGCCTGGTCCTGGGTCCGGCCTTCCTACCTGGTGCTCGGGCCTGAACTGCGTGCCGGGGTTCTGCTGTCTCTGCTCCGCTGCCTGGACCAGAGTGGGTCTGGAGACCGGAGGGAGAAAGGCTAGATCCACAGTCTTGGGCTGCTCCGAACTTAATGTCTTTCCCCAGTCCATCTTTGAAAGAGAAGTGGTTCTACCACCTGGATGTGCGGATATAAATCCCCTTGCAAATAATAAATGGATTAATAATAACAAGGTATGAAGTTCTTTTTATAGAAAAAAAGGAGAGAATTGAAACTAAATGCGGCAGTTAGACAACCATTTTGATAAGAGGATAATTGAGGCGACACTGGTGTATAATTAGAGGATAATTTATGCTATATCCACTTTTATTCCACCTCCCAAAATAAACCCAGTCCATAATCATTACAGGCAAATTGTTCTGAATTTTATAGCAGCAATTTGAACAAAGTACTGCAGTTAATCATGGGAGATTTTTGTGTATTCCTGATTAGAACTCTAATTGCCTCCTTCCAGAAAGTAAAAATAACTGTAAAACGACTCTATTTTTATCATTAACAATGTTGACAATAAAATAAAATCAATTGGAATTGTAATCGAGAGACAAATTTAGGACGAAGGCACTTTTACTTGGGTAGTTTATATTGTAATCAAGATTTGCCAAACCACTAACCGCATGTATCATTTGCATATATTTGAAAGCATTACAGTAGCTTCTGTTTTCAATAGGAAAAAATGCATTACTGTCAGCCCTCCAACGATTCGTTTTCAGAAAAGGCTGATGCGTTCTGGGCGAAAAAGAAAAAAGCCCCCTGACCCTCCTTCTGGTCCAATATATAGAAAATATGGCCTGGAACAAGCAGGAACCTCGCCAGAACACGGTCTGATTTTTCTTTTTCTTTACCACCCCCCTATGGAGTGGAGCCCAGGTGTGGGGGTTCTTCTTCCCTCTGTAGTTTCAATAAAGTACGTCTAGAAAAATCCACGATGACAAGGCGCTCCCTCGGGAGTGTAGTGGGACTGGGGTAGGAGGGAGGTCAAGGGAGGGGGCCTGGATTTAAATGTAGGGGGCACCGCTTCTGCGCACAGGCAGCCTGCAAGGGTGGAAGAGGATTGAGACAGAGAACAGCCCCCCGGCCAGGCTGTTTTAGAGCTGAGACACTAGGAACTGGGACTTCGGAATTTGGGACACGAGCTGCAACGAGGAGCATCGGTGTCCGCCCGAGAGGAGGCGCCTCCCTCCCGGCGGTCGCGGACACCGCGCGGAGCGCCCCCGGCTGCAGCTCGGGGCTGGGATTGGAGTTTGCGGAAGGTAGGCAGAAGAACTCCGCGAGCGGCGCACACGCCAGTAGAAGCCGTGCGCCTGTGACGTCAGGGGGCGACTGACCAATAGGGAGGCGCTGCCCTTTGGAGACAAACCATTCGACTCGTGGCGTCTGCATCAAGTCTGAAAGCAGACGCGCAACTTTCGCAGAATCCACCTTAAAATCTCTGCCTTAAACTGCACCAGCCCCCAAAAAATCCAAGGGGGGAAAGCAGGGGGGGAGAGAGCAGATTCCCCCCTCCCCCTCTCCTCTCCCATCCCTCCCCCTTCCTCCTCCCTTTGAGTTAACAAGGCCCCGCTCACTATATCTCTTTATATTAAAAATATATATATTAGAGAAGAGCGAGGGAGAGGGAGAACCACCTCCGCCCCCTCTTTTTAAATTTTTTTTTTTTAATTTTTTTGCAAGGATCCAAAGAGCTAAGGTGGCTGTAGAGGGGAAAGCGGCGCGAGCCAAGTGGGGGAGGGTGGAGGAAACCCGGGAGAAGGCTTTCTCCAGCCCCCAAAGTTTTGATGATGACCATGACTACGATGGCTGACGGCTTGGAAGGCCAGGACTCGTCCAAATCCGCTTTCATGGAGTTCGGGCAGCAGCAGCAGCAGCAACAGCAGCAGCAGCAGCAGCAACAGCAGCCGCCGCCGCCGCCGCCGCCGCCGCAGCCGCACTCACAGCAGAGCTCCCCGGCCATGGCAGGCGCGCACTACCCTCTGCACTGCCTGCACTCGGCGGCGGCGGCGGCGGCGGCCGGCTCTCACCATCACCACCACCACCAGCACCACCACCACGGCTCGCCCTACGCGTCAGGCGGAGGCAACTCCTACAACCACCGCTCGCTCGCCGCCCACCCCTACATGAGCCACTCGCAGCACAGCCCTTACCTCCAGTCCTACCACAACAGCAGCGCGGCCGCCCAGACGCGAGGGGACGACACAGGTGAGAGGCCGCCGGGGCAGCTCGCTTCTCCCGCCTCCCGACTGCCCCCCACCCCGCCCGCCCCGCTCACTTCCTCAACGCCGGGGCCTCCGCCGGCCCCCTCCCCCAGGCGGCCCGGCGCGCCCTCCGCCTGGCCCGGCGTGCGCCCGCTAGCTTGGCGCCTGCCTGCCGGCCTCTCCCAGCTGGGCCCCTTCCCGCCGCCGCGGACCCCCGGCTTCTTTAAGGCGCGGCCCTCCTTGCTCCCTCGCCTCCCGCGAGCGGCTTGGGCTGCGCCCCGGGTTCGCTGCAGGCATCGCTCGACAAGTTGGTCCTCACTGCGCTCTCCGTTCCACTGGGTCTGTGCGCCCTTTTCCATTTCTTCTTCTCTCCAAGCTGTAACCCACCTTTGCCAGGACTGGGACATTTCTGGGCCAGAACTGGGGAGCGTGTTTTGCTTCACAGCCCACGCTGGGCAGGCAGTGGCCTACTTTGCGTGGGGCGCCCCGTGCGTCTCAGTGACTCGGTGGGAAGCTGGCGTGGCCTTTGGCTGTGGTTAAACTATTGACAATTGGGCTCTTTTCTGTAGACTTTTAGGTGTCCTCCACCCCCATCTTGGACTTGGCCCCCTCCCTCTGGGTTTTTGATACAATATTGGCTGCTTCTTTGTTCCTGGAGGCTAAGCAGAGGATCTCAGGCTGATGGTTCTCAGCCCCGAAGGGGGACGGAGTTGCTGTGAGAGGCGCAGCTTGCTCGAGGGCAGGTCTGAGCGGTTAGTTGTGTTTTGTTCGGGGTTTTGGCCTCTCTTGGAAGAATCATCTCAGACATGCCGAGGGAGGCTGATGCACCGGGCTTGGAGCTAGTGACATCAACTCAACTGGCTGCAAAAACCCCTGGGTAGTTCAAGTACAGATTTGGGCACTGTAAAGCCAGGCCGAGGGCCTTGGCTCCGCCTGTAGAACAGCAGCCTAGTAGAGCCGCGCCTTGCGCCCCTTAGGGCCAGTACTGCCTCCGGGGAGGCAGAGCCCTCTGTTTGCCTGAGGGCCTTGGGCGCAACCTCAGCCCAGCCACCACGTATTGTTTGGGCCAGAGACAGGCTCAGAGAGAAACTTCTGCAACCCACCGGGAGCACACGGGCACCGTAGACTCAGAGAGGCCAGAGTTTTTTTGGAGGGGGGAACCTTATTGGGCTTTGGGGGAAACCTGGGGCAGACCAGGCCACATGCAGGGAGACAGCAGCAGTGGCCTCACCGTAACCATTTCTCTGTATCATTTGCTTGCAGATCAACAAAAAACTACAGTGATTGAAAATGGGGAAATCAGGTTCAATGGAAAAGGGAAAAAGATTCGGAAGCCTCGGACCATTTATTCCAGCCTTCAGCTCCAGGCTTTAAACCATCGCTTTCAGCAAACTCAATACCTGGCCCTTCCTGAGAGAGCTGAACTGGCAGCTTCCTTAGGACTGACACAAACACAGGTAATTCCCGAGAGGCCTGAGTATCCCTGAAATGCTGGCCCTGCTTGCAGATGGGGCAGGGAACACACATCAGGAGGAATTCTTGGCCTAGTCAACTAAGGATGGAAGGAGCTTAATGACAAATGCCTTTGCTCCAGTTATGCACTTTCCTGGGACAACACAATTTGGAATGAATAACCTGGTATTGAATACTGGATTGGATTTGCACATCCTCCTAGCCCTCTGCGACCCCACCCCAGCCTAGCCTCCTTTGGTGACCAAACTTATAATTCAATTGAGTCCTATTCCAGAGCAGAATGACATGAAAGAGAACAAACATTTAGGAGAAAATAGTGTACAGACCAGGAGACAGAGTAAGGTTCACCTTTTTAAGGATCCTTTTGTAGGTCCTATGAGCTAACAAGGAATTGAACATATTGATATAGAAGAACTATAAAGTGAAATAGGAAAAGCCAAAAACAAAAGACAGGTAAGGCATAGGCTCCAGTGGAGTTTAGTAAAGGCACAAACATGCAGACTGGATTAGTTTTTCAGACGATATCCCTAACTTAGTGGTTAAGTCATCCTAGGTGATGTGGCTGGTGCAGTCTGAGCTACCTTCCTGGAGCATAGGACGGGGGTACAGTGGCAGAGTTAGAGATTAGAGAGAAGTATTGTGCAAATGATAGCAGGTGAAACCACACTTATGTTTATTTACTTAAATTCATTTGTCCTACTAATTTGAAAGACATCTGGGGCATTTCATATTTAACAAGAAGCAGCTTAGGTTGAGTATATTAGGACCCTGGTCATGAAGCCAGGCTACAGTCACCTGCAGTTTTTGTCCTTGCTGATAAACTTAGCTGCACGGAGTGGTAGGCCTCACTGGTGGTAAATAATCTTTAACAAGGAGACTTCAGGTTTTATGAGACCATTGCTGGGAACTCATTGTGCATTGCCTTGAAATAGATAGTCCTGGCTCGGCGCCTATAGCTCAACCGGCTAAGGCGCCAGCCACGTACACCTAAGGTGGCGGG
>NW_003852400.1:24328855-24353472 GCF_000181295.1 Otolemur garnettii
CTCTTCTTCCCAACTTAGCCTGTTTTGTCTTGCCATATTGCCACTGAAAATATTTGGAGTTTGATACGAAAGGATTCCAGCTATTCAGTGACACATATCCCTCTTGGAAAAGCAGATACCTATGACTAAGGAATTTTAAAGGTAAAAGAAACCACAATAGAATTTCTTCTTCAAATACAGTAAATCCAGAGCATTGGTTAAGATACGCACCATCCCACATTCCTGCTTCACATTTACTTTTTAGAAACCCTTTGATTTTTAGTTACTACACTAACAATCATGTGATGATTGTTGACTACAATTTGACCAAACAGCATACAAAGTACAAGATGAGAGGGGTGCAATCCTTAATCCCTGCAGAATTACGGGGATATATATTTGTACCTCTGGAGAAAGATGCTCCATACATAGTCTTTGTCATGTGCAAGATATGCAGAAATACATTCAGGGCATTTAATTTTAAATGTATGGGATCTAATCTCTTTACAATCATATGCTCCCTGTATAGTCATAGAGATACTGGTTTTGGAGGCTAGCAAACATACAAACACAGACTGTCAGAGGAAATGCATTCAGTTGTATGGTTTTGATCCAAAAGTGCTCCTTTTAAAATCTTTCTTTAGACATTGAACTTGTTCATCTCATTAACTTTATTTTTTATTTTATTCTTATTTATGCTGCTTTTTAAAACCTGAGCTAACATCCAACTCAAGAATTACTTTAGGTATCCAGACAAGATACCTAGTAGGTTGGAAGAGGCTAGGAAGAGGTGGAGGAGGTTGGGGACTTGGCTTGTTGGCTTTTGCAGGGGTGGTTTTCTGATTTTATTTTTATTTTTTAAATATTGCTTCCAAAGCCTGGAGTGACATTAGATGTACTAGTTCAATGTTTATCAGGCATAATGATTGCTGCATTTCTTGCAGGTGAAGATATGGTTTCAGAACAAACGCTCTAAGTTTAAGAAACTGCTGAAGCAAGGCAGTAACCCTCATGAGAGTGACCCTCTCCCCGGCTCAGCAGCCCTGTCACCACGCTCTCCAGCACTGCCTCCAGTGTGGGACGTTTCCGCCTCAGCCAAGGGCGTCAGTATGCCCCCCAACAGCTACATGCCTGGCTATTCGCACTGGTACTCTTCTCCACACCAGGACACGATGCAGAGACCACAGATGATGTGAGTTGTCCAAGGGAACACCCTAGGGAAACGTCTGAATAAGGCAAGAAGGATCTGGGACCTGCTTGCATCTGCCAAACCGAGCCAAAGGAGCAGGCTCAAGAGAACTTTGTATGTGTGGCTAGAAGCCAGCTGGGCAATTGTGTTTCTCTCTCTGTCTCTCTCTCCCATTGCCCTCTTCCTCCTTCCTTTCTTTTCAGCTCTTCTTCCCTCTCTTTTATTTTCTTCCTTTCTTTTCCTTTCTACCATTTTTTTCTTTTTCTCTTTCCTTTTTTCTTCTTATTTGCCTTCTCCTTTGAGCAACCTCAGTAATTGATACTGTATCTCAGAGAGAGAGAGAGAGAGGGAGGCTGGTTTCTATGCCATCACTCCCAAAACCCCTTTCTGTAAGGATATTTTCCTTTACCCCTTGGGATCCAGGCTTTGAGCCTTCTCTTCTCTTTGGGAGTATCCATCAAAATGACTTTTTTTACAGACATTTCCCCCCCACCAGAAGAATCTGCACAAACATGGCAGCATTTTTACTTGTTTAATAAGCTTAAGACATTACATGATGAAAGGGAAGCATTTTGAACTCCTGCATTTTTATTTACCAATCTCAGACTGATAAAAAAAAAGAGAAAGAAAAGAAAGAAAGTAAAGAAAGAAAGAAAGAAAAAACCCTCACATAACAGTCTCTTTCTAAAGAAAAAGGAAAAATCGGCTGTAAGATTAGAACATTGCATCAAAGGAAACGCTGCATGTTTTATCAAAATGAAATGACCAGGAATGATGATTGATTTAAACAAACAAAACAAAACAAACAAACAAACAAAAAAAAAAACCCCACTCTTTCCCCTACCCTACCCCCAAACCCTGAACTGGAATAAGGAAAGACAGAGGAAACAACCAAAATCACCATTCTATTGCTTTGACACCTTTACTAAGTGAATTGGTGGCATTCACTAAGCTAATAGGGACGTTTATATCAAGAAACATTTCTGTATATATTGTTGAATTTTAGTTGTACATATACTTTGTATGTTTTTGTCTTCTTTCATATATGGAGTAAAAGCCACAAAACGCTGAGAGTGTCTTGCGTATTTCTCTCTGTGTGTCTCTGTCTCTCTCTCCCTTCCCTCCCCCATCCCCTCCTCTCCCTCCCATTATATTTTCTATCGCTCTTAAAAGAATTCCTGTTTCCTAATATGGGAAGTCCTATATATAAATATCAAGTGCTTGCAAAGATGCCACTTTGCACCACTAGCCTTTGTCTTAAGTACTTTAACCACAGACATTTCCTCAGCTTTCTTTACATATTCAGTTTTTATTGTAATCTCTACACATTTATATTATCTTTTTAAACATTAGAATGCCCCATCCTCAAGTTAACCTCTAGACCTCCAGTAGATTCTAATGCTGAAAGTAAATATTCTTTCCCTTTTCCCGGCTGAAAAAAATACAGGCATATTTGCCTTTGTTTGGAAGCAGTTTTTTTTTTTTTTTTAACAAAAAGAAGCAAGAATAAAAGAATCCCAGAAAGTAAAGTGCACAATTATGCCTACTTAATGTTCAAGACCCATTGCCAGTTAGCTAGGTAGGAAAAGCACTATCCTGGATGAAATACATCCTTCCGATCTTGGGGGAAAGCACAGAAATAATGAAAATGAAAAGTCCTTTCGTCATACAAGCAGGAAGCCCCATACTGGGAGAATTAATGGCTACAGACCTGGGCATCCTTCAAATTATGAACCTTGAAACCACTGAGCCATTTATCAGAAGTCAATAGAGATACTCAGAGTGCTCCATATAATGACAGCGACATACAGTCGTGCAAAAGGACAGTCACTATAATTAGACACAAAGCAAAGACTACTTACCAATATACCCGTTCCTTTTTTTGTTGAGCAACTTCCACTCTCAGTCAGTCTTCAGAATGGTTTAAAACCGATCAGTCTTGTCATTTTCTAGCATTCGCATTGTTACATTAGGAAAAATGTTTTCTTTTCTTTTTTCCCCCTTCCTACTGTGAAACTTTGGGTTCGTAGCTCCCCAGGATCAATTCTGAACAAAGCCTCCAGCTGCAGTGCCATCCAATTTGAAGCAGACATTGGGGACAATTTAAGGTTTTTATCCACAAGAAGGTTTTTTTCCATTCTCTTAAATGCAGCCATAATTAGAGTAATTTTTCATGTAGCCCGCTGATTACAGCGTTTTTACCGTCAAAGATAATTACCTGTAATTTTCTTCCACTTTTAATACTAAAAAGCCATCTTTATTTAGATTCAGGAACAGGAAAGGCGAAACAAAAGAGGGAAATTATTCTGTTATTCATACACAAATTGCAGAGACGTAGGACCTAAAATTGAAAATTAACCAAAATTATAATGCTGAAAAGAATGGAAGAGGCTGCAGAAGTACAGCTGGTAGTGGGGCTTTGCTGAATTATTCAAATTACGTTAGAAAGCTACCATACATCGAAACCAACACTAATTTTTCTTTAAAAAAAAGTTCACCAGATACATGCCAAACCACTGTGAGTGCAAGGAATATTGAAACCCAGCAAATGCATGTTAATATATCAGAAATGTAGTCATGATGCATCTTACAGCAATTTTTTACCACTTAACATCAGATTAATTGAATTCTGCCGGGGAGTACTCCAGACTTTCCTTGGAACTGGGCTTCCTTTGGCTTCTTTGAACCTCAAGGGTTAATATTTTCCCTCCTTAGAATGTATTACCCCCATAGTAAGCCTATTCCCGAGGGAGGGATTGGTAGGAGGGGCGTGGGCAAAAGGCATCGCCTAGTGGCGGTGACTACTACGCCTCCCCACGTTCAAACTTCTCCAGAGGTGGTAGAGTTCGAGTTCTTGAGCGTAGTTCTGACCATATTTCCTATTTGAGAGACAGAGGGAGAACACAATGGGGGGGGGGGTGACCGGGACCATTTCTCTTTAGCACTAAAAAGCATCTCATCTTTTGACACAACTTAGCCAGAAGGCTTCCGCCACCAGAGAAAGCCCTTTATGCTCTCGGGTGGGGAAGCCAAAGATTTCTCAGGGTCTTGCACTTAACATCTCCTGTTGCTTATAACGTCTACAAGGTCAGGAAAAAGCATCATCTATAGATAGAATAGTACCGCTTCTTGTTGGAGTGTTGGTGCGTTCCTAAATCGCACTGGTCGCAGCTCAGTGCTGTGCCTCAATCAATCTCGCCCTTCCAGCCCCAAGGTCTCAGCATTTGGGCTCCGCAGGTAATAGCTCCAAGATCCATATATCCTACCCTTCCCTCACCACCCCAAACACCGGCTGGAGGAGAAGGCCATGAAAAGCAGCCTTGAACGGTTTCAGAGGCCAGTTAGAAAGGGGGGGCACAAGCGAGAGATTCAGTCTACACCTGTCCTTGAAAATGTCCCCAGACCTGTGATTCTAACGGAGCTCCATCACCAGCTCCGTTAGACCTCTTGATGCCTCAAAACCTTGTCATGCCCACATGTAAAGACCTCAATGGATTCAGTTAGATTAGCTGTAACAATTTTCATAGATTTCAGCTTGGATTCTCCAACTGGCTCCCTCTAAGACCTTATAGAAAACTGGTCCTTTCTGCATTCTCTAGTTACAAGCTGCACCAAATACATTAATAACATAGAAAGCAAGAAAGACAAGTCCAGTTCTTAAGTATTCCATTCTCACCCAAATCCTTTTACTGACTAGAACAACCCTTTTACTGTTAAAGGGAGATAAAAGGTCAGAATTGAAAAACCTATATAGCAAAGTTGTAGCCCATGATACATTACAACAGCAACACATATAACTTGGAAGTGTAAGCAGAGAAACATGAGCTGTGCCTTGAAGTATTCAAGAAATAAAAACTTACCCCCAGTGAATATCTCTTAAGCAATGATCAGGGTCTAGAAATCTATACTGAACCGAAGCAGAGGAGAATATTTTTCTGAGTCTCAGGGCAGAAGCTCTTTCTCTATATTCTTGGTTGAGTGAGCACATCCAGGTGTGAAATTGTTTGCACACCCCAGCACCTCTTATATTGCCAGCAAAATTAGCTGTTATTACTGTCACTGTTTAGTGATGGTTAGCGTGATACAAAAAAAAAAAAAAAACTGCTGTAATCAAGACCTGGCGCATCTTTGCAAATTACAGATAATTGTAAACGTCCAGATTATGATAATAGCATCCTAATCCAGCCTGCAATATAATTATTACAGAGTGTTACATCTGAAACTGTCCAGTAGGGCTAATTCAGCCATTATTTAGACCCTATTTTTGCACTGCAAATGGGTTGCTGAGTTGAAAATGTACGATTGTAATTTCACGGGGCACTCAATGAGTAATGGTATAGGAAGAGGAAAATACAAAAGTGAAATGTGAACAGTAGCGATCAAATCAAACCCCGAAGGACAAAAGACTGTTTGATTCATATGGAAAAAGAAGAGCGGAATTAGGAAAATAGCAAATCAGTGGTCTGAAGCATTATGTGTCCAAATCTTCAATAGTGCAGGGCTGATGTGTTTGTAACGGCTGCTGCGTCTGCTGCTGCCTGGGGTCTGAAGTATATATTTTTTTCTTTTCAACCTTCTATTTGTTTTTCTTTTTTCCTAATGCATGTCTCTGCTTTAAAAAAAAAAAAAAAAGTGCCTCTTCCCCAATGCAAAAAAGAAAAAAAATTGTGTTTCATCAATATTTCCTCCAAAGTGGCCTCAGAGTATGCCAGTCTCTGGTTTGTGATCATTTTCTTAAATGAATTTGCAACAATTTCTCTTGTTACCAGAGCAATATGCCCTGGACACTTGTCAGTGGTGTTCCAGTGCTCTGTCTCCATTCTCTTTCATGTTGAACTAAATCATTAAGAGTCCTACAGGATATAAGCTGAAAATGTATTAATTGCTGCTAATTAAATATAGCTAGCTGGGAAGCTGTCTTCTCCAGTCAGCTCATCTAACTTTTGGTTTTAATCCCATCATTACCTTTTATTAATTAACACCCCCCAAATAACCAGTTCAGCTGCTGCTTTTGTCACATCACTGATATGCCAAAATGAGCAAGGTCAGTCTCCTTAAGATAAGGGAAGACCAAAGAGAGAGGCGGGTGGAGGAAGGAGTTGGAGCAAGAGAGGCTGGAGAGAGACTGAGGGACTGTGCAGGTCACAGAGTCAAATCTCTCTGGGGGTTCAAGCTGTTGCTTCCTGGAGGATGAACCCTGTCCTGGTGAGGCTTCTAGAGTCCCCATTGGTTCTTGGTGGGACCCTCTCAGTCAGGGATACCTAAAGCCCTTACATTCCAAGAGCTCCATTTTTCCGCTATGAACACAGAGAATTTCCACTGCATCTTTTCCAGCCTCTAGGCCAGTGTGAGTTGACTGTCCCCTCCTTCCACCATTTCACAGACTTTAGGAGCTGCCCAGCCAAGGCCACCCTGCATGGTGGCAAACTGGCTTCCCAGCTCCTCTGAATTTAAGGGCAATAATGAAATGTCCCCTGTTTAGTGACCCCTGTTTATAGATGAAAGCTGAGTCCATATCCAGCCTCTTCCTCCGCCCCTCTTCCCCCACCTTGCAAAAGACAAGCGGCAGAAACAGTCTTTAGATGACAATAAGCTTCCAGTGGCAGATTTCTGTCTTCTAGCCTAGCCCGGAAAAAAAAAAAAAGCGTTAAAATAAATCGTAGCTTGGGAACTATTTACTACCCTTCACCCCCATTCACTTCTTTAGAAAAAATTACTCTTGATTGCTTATGCTGGTGAAGATTCGACAGAGAATCCTTACTGAAACTGGGAAGGAGGGATGGAGAGGATGTGTGTGTGTGTGTATGTGTGTGTGTAATGGTGTTATGAAGCCATTTTTTCCCTTCCTGTGGTGAAAGGTCGTAATGTGTGGTATTTCACGGTTTTATATAAATCTTGGTTTAGGATGTGGAACAGACTCAATAATACACACGCTTTTGGCAAAGAGACTCCTTCAGACCCCCATAAATCAGAAGTAAATAAGTCCAAGCGAACAAAAGAGCAGAAACACTTAATTGCAGCAAAACAGGACTCTCATCTCCTTTAAAGAGAGATTCATGTAAATTCCCCTAGTTCCTATCTTCACGGTTAGAGCTCGACCTATAAAACAGGTTATTACATTACTGCCGGCAGCTCTGGATGATTGAAAGGGAAGACTCTCCCCTCTCTTCCCCTCCTCCCGCCACCCAACATTCTCCGCCGCTGCAGTGGATACCGTGTACACTTTTGCCTTGCACCACTGAGAAATCTAAAGCCTGTCAGATGCAAAAGAAAACGCTGAGGGTGGGGGGAAAACGACAGGCTGCTTAAAAAATATTTAACAAATCCGATATGTGCCACTACTATTTGGGCTATTTGAGGCCCAGAGTTCGCTGTGACTGGGCCGGGGTTGAAAAAAACTAAGTACTATGTGCAAAGACCACGGGCAATCTGGGAACCCGAGCCGGCGAAAGCAAGCCGCAGCAGCGCCCCCTCCCCAAGTCCTGGGCGGCGAGAGCCTCCCCCCAGCTACTGTGGGAGGGGGTGCTTAAGGGCGGAGAGGAGGGGTGACCGCAGGCGGATCTGCCGGCGTGGCGCGCTTCCCGGAGGTGCCCGAGGGCGTCTGCCCTCAGGGTGTGCCTCCGGGGAGGGCTGGAGAACTCTTGGTTGGCAAGATCCCGGCGGCCAGTGGGAGGCGCGCGATCCAAGGGGTTGCGGAGATGGGAAGGGGAGGAGGAGGTGGTGGGGTAGCCCTAAAGATCCCTCTTCCCTAATACAGTGGAGCGCCGAGGCTGGGTAGCCGAGAGGCGGGAGCAGTGTCATAGCAGCCATCTCTTGTGCTTCAGGCTGGGGCTCAGGAGACTGAGCGGTGTCAAGGCCGAAGTGAGCTATAGGGCAGGCTGGGAGGAGGCGAGAGCGGCCTGGCTTTGGCGCACTGTGGGTGACTCCCAGGACGGTGGGGCCAGGACGCCGCGAGCCGTGGGGCGTCCGGTGGGATCAAAGGAGCCAGAGGAGGCCAGCCGGCGCGTCTGGGATTGTGGGATAAGGGGCGGGAGAGAGAGGACTGGCATGGGCGGGGATCCTGGCCTGGCCTGTGTCACCGGGAGGGGCTGTGTGCGCGTGTCTTTGTGTGGGTCATCGCGCTGCAGCCCGAGGCAGAATTCTGGGTGGATCCAAGTGTGGCTGGACAGGCTCCTGGGTGGGTGCCCCGACGGGAAGGGGAGAGAGAGAGAGAGACAGAGAGAGAGAGAGAGAGAGAGGAGAGAAGAGAGAGGAGAGAGATCAAGGGCAGTGAGGTCTGTGGGTTCCTCTGTGTGTGTGTGTGTCTTAGGCCCTGTGGCTCAGCACTGGAGCCGCCTGGCACCCACAGGAATGCGGCTTCTCTCGGATCCCCAGGCCGCCCCTTGTCCCACATGGAGGTGGCCGCCAGGAAAAAGGGGGGAAAAGGGCAGAAATCCGCCTAGCCCAACCCGAGCTTCAAACAAAGGCCAATTTTACTGATCTCTTACAGGAGGGACCAGGAGGCTAGCAGGGCACTGAGCGATGGCGCTGGCCCTGCCGGCATGCCCCAAGCCTCCTGGGCTTTGTAAAAATCTCTAAAGATGGAGGCGGAGGGTTGAAAGTATTTGGGGCGGGGGAGAGAGAAAAGAGAGAAGACCCACAGAAAAGAAAATTAATCTTGAGATAGGCTTGGTGCATCTTGGGAGCCCTAGACTGAGAGATAGGGAAGTGGGGACCGGAAAGCGCAGGGAGAAGGGACAGGCAGTGCAAACTCCCGGAGAGTGGGGTCTCTGTCCCAGAATAGGCTGGGGAATGGTATACGTTTATATTAGATGCAGGAATAAACAATGGAGAGGAAGAAGGAAGGTGGAAGGGGGCGTGAGGGAGAGAAACATTACATAGATATTTTTAGACTGTGCTGAGGATTTGTTATTTTTGTATCTTTGGGCGCGGGACTGCAGGGAGTTAAATTCCCCGGGGAGAATCCCTATGGTGCCAGGGAAAGCCCACTGCAGACTGGTTTACCAGAATATTTTTGTCCATGGCTCCCTGACCAAGTTAAAAAGAAAAAAAAAAAAAAAACCGCGGGAGAGAAGAGACCATTGCAAGTGGAAGAAGTGAGGTTAGCACAAGGGAAGGAATCTTAAAACCAAGTGTGTGTCCACCCCCCACCCCCGGCACTGGGCCTGGTCACCTCGCAATGAGGCTTTAGTGTCCTCAAGAACAAGCAGCGGCAAATCTAGGAGTGGAGGAGTAATGATTTTAAAAAGAGCTTCCCTCTTTTTTCTCTAGAAGAGTCCGAATCCACCCTTCCCTCTGCTTTGATTGTGGGGTGATAAAAGGGTTCCTCTTTTTTTCACACTGGCGATGGGGGTGGGGGATGACGAGACAGCTGAAAAAATATCTGCCCTTTCCAGGTGCAGAAAGAGGAAAAACATATTCCAAGCGCATTCTTGCCACTTTCAAGCAGCCAGTAGTTGGGAAACGTTAGAGGAGTATACTGGTGCGCCCCTCTTCCCAAACCAGCACCCCTGGGCAGGGAGAGGCACCTTCGCAGGGAAAGCCAATCGCCCTTGGCAAACCGTGGCCGCGGGTTTCTCCCAGCCAGTGTCGCTAGAAATAAAATACCAGCTTTCTGTGTAATGGAAACTCCCAAAATCCTTACTAGCGAAGAAAGTAAAGCAGGAAGTAGATACCTCCACTTCTCCCCCCATCCCCCTGTCCTCCGTGAGCACAGAAAACAAACTGGGTCAACATTTGGCGCTGAACCCCCATCCTATCCAGCGCTTCTTCGGAGAAGGGTCAGCAGAAGCGAAAGGACGGGAAGGAGAACTGTGAGGTGCGCCGCTTGGCTTCGGGGTGTCGGAGCCGAGCAGGAGACTCGGTCCACAGCTCGGAAGGCCGCGGTGTGCTGCCCCGCGGCCAGGCAAGGTTATGTCTAACTATGCGTCAAACCCTTGAATCCTCTAAGGCCCAAAACATTCCAAACTGGAGCCTGGTATCACTTCTGGAAAGAAAGAGAGAAGAGAAAGAAAAAATCGGAGGGATAGAAGGAGAAGAGGGGCAGCAGGGAGGGCAGGGGAGAGCAGGTGAAAGAGAAGAGAGAAGCACGGGTAAATTCCCCTCAGGGCACACAGCATGCCTTTTCAGGTTTAGTCTACCAACCCTGGAAGAGTCTTCTCAGAAATCCTCAGATGACAGGATATAATTTTACGCTCTAATCCCCCCCTCCTTTAAGAAGGCTCTTTTGTCACATTTATTGCTGCTGACTTCCTTGCTGTAAAATATTTCACACACATCTTGTAATTTCCAACCCTGGATTTCCCTTGGTATCCTAAGAAAATACAGTCAGGTGGACCAAAGGGCAGACAACCAGAAAAGACACCTAAAAGTCAGGCCTAGGGGCACAGCTCTCAACCAGGATGTAGCTCTGGTCACACTGTTGATAATTTCACGCAGGAGTGCAAGAAGAATGAAGGGACACAGGGCACTGTTTCTGCAAGTGCATCCTCTCTGCCCCAAAGGAGGCTTCACAAAGGGGGAATCCCTTAGAAACAGATTCCATTTTTCATCCTTTGGAACTTGCTTTCCCACTGTTTTATGTAAAAGCAAAATAGAGGAAGATCCTTCCTGAAGAAGCTGTACAGTAGCTAAGAGGATGGAAGAAAAACATTTATATTAAGAATATTACCCTAGACAACTGAAATTAACAAGGCACCACAACTTTCTTTCCGCCAGCGCCCCTCCCTTCCCTTTCTTGGCAATTTCCTCTCTTGAAGGGAGAAATAATGCCCTTCTACCACTGCCATCACATGCCCTACTTGGCCTACTGATTTAGGTCTATCATTGTTCTCAGTCTCCAGGACGTTTTCCTCTCTCTGAAACACCTCAGACAAATGTATGATCATACCCTTAAGGAGATCAAGGCTCTGCCATTTACCATGCCCCAAACATTTCAGATTTAAAAAAAAAAATGTAATAGGAATGAGGGAAGATTATTTTTTTCCTTTCTTTTTCTTTCTTTTCATTTTTTCATCTCTGGACATACCCTTTGAAGGGTAATTTGTCTAATTGTTCTGGCACTACACAGAGGCTGAAAGGGTGGGGGGCAGTTCTCGATGATAATTGCTTTGAGCTTAGAATTCAGAGGAGTTATCGAGGGATTTCTGCTGCCTTCTCACAGACACACAGGGTGGGAGGGATGTATTTTGATTCCAGCATTATTTTCTACCTGAAAATTTTGAATTTAAACTAAAGTTATCTAAAGTGTTTTTTTTGTGTGTGTGTGAATAGGCTGAAAACCACCTAAATATATTATATATGATACAGCAGTCCTAAGAACATTCTACATATGCATATAGACACACAAATACAGCATTCAATCCATACACATACTCCGTCTGCATGCATGGAGCTCCTGACTTCTGTTTTCTTTTGCCTTGTTAGATCTCTGAAGAGCTTGTCTTTCTTTAATTGCCTCCATAAAACTTAACTAGCTAGTTATAAGGGTGCAAAAAGAAGTATTTTTTAGAAACATTCTGCTGTCATGGTTGAAATAATTTTATTTATCCAGAATATACAGTTTAATTCCTCTATCTACACTTATTTACATGGTTAAAATAACATTGAAAAAAGTCTTTTGAAAAGTTGAGGTCATAGATTTCAAGGCACCATTGATAGTGTCCACAGTTGCGCAAAAAAGTTCCTCTGTAAAAAAGGGGGGGGAGGAGAGGGTCCTTTGAAATGCAATAACTTACATGCAAAAAAGCTTTACACATGAATCTTTTTTGTTTCCGTTTTCCAAACTTCCCCTTATGAATTCCTTTCTTTATGATATTCTAAAACAGCAAAACACAGTAGTCCCAAAAAAGTGAGCAAGAGAGAGCAGGCCCTCTAATAGAGTGTCCCGGAGGCCAGCGCCAGCGGGTGCTGTAAGGAGCCGGGCGGTGGCAGATGGGAATTGATTGAGCTGGCTGTGCTTGGGTACCAGGAAGCGGAGTTCTCCAGGTAGCTGGATGCGGGGGACTGGTTGGAGGTCGGAGGGTGGGCATGAGGGTGGTGGCTGAGCGAGCGGGACGAGCCCTGGGGCTCCCACACCGCCGGAGACTGCGGCGAGTTACACGCCATTGGGTCGCTGGAGCTGGGACTGTGCTCCGGGGGCATCTCCCCGTTTTTCATGATCTTCTTGATCTTGGATCTTTTGTTCTGAAACCAGATTTTCACCTGGGTGGGGGAACAAAGGCACAAGTTACCGGGACACTCAGAGGTCGCCCGCGCCTCCCTGGGGTGGCTACTAGAAGCATCTTCGGGCCCCCAGGCGGCCTGGCCTTGCGGCCAAGAAGCTGGGCCCGAGGCAAACGGCAGAGCTCTGGCCTCACAGGGCGCCCTGCCCGGCTCTGCGCGCACCGGCTACTGCAAGGGCACGACCCCAAAGCTTTTGTCTTTTGTTCGGTTTGGGGCAGGAGGGCGTGAGCGCGGCGAGTGTGAGCCCGAGTGTCGGCGGCGGCGTGTGAGCACATGTAGGCCTGTGCAGGGCGCAACGACGGTCTCCAAAACAATGGCCAGAGCCTGGCGGGGAAGGGGCGTGGAGATCACTACGCGCTCAAGTATTGAGGAAAAAGAGAGATCCCCAACCCTCTGCCTGACTCTACTCACTCCTGCCCCAGCTCTGTGAGGCCAAATTCCCCCTGAAGCTCAGGGCGGTGACTAGAACATTCTTTAGACTTCTATAGGCCCAGCTGGGTTGGAGGAGTAAAGGAACAATCCAGAAGATTGCCCATACACCAGCGCCCCTCACTTCGCGACCCTCAGGCTGCTAGGGCCTGAAACTCCCGAAGGCCCAGGGCATGACCCTACAGTTTCTCCCGCCCGAGGCAACGTGTTCAGCCTTTGCTGGCCTAGGACCACTGCTAGGTGGCCCGGCCATGTTCTCCACAGGGAGGCTGCGCATTGTGAAGAGAACCAGATACATTTCTTAAGGCTGTGAGACCGTCCTAGAAATGAGCCTCCCCTTGTTTCCAACCTAACATACTAGCACCCCGCCCCCGGAGGCTCAATGTGGGAACATCTGCAGACAAACGATGAATCCCATTTCCACTGTCACATGACAGCGACACAAGGCCTGACTCATGAAAAAAAAGGGCGCAGAGGCTAGTGACTGTTAGTTTCTCTTGGGTACTAACGAATTGGCTCCAGGCAGTCGGGACCAAACCCCGAGGCCCAGCCAGGCTTGCAGCATAGGCGGGACTCGTGCACTGCCGCGGCCGGATTTACCTGTGTTTGTGTCAGTCCCAGCGAGGCGGCCAGCTCGGCTCGTTCTGGCAGGGCGAGGTACTGGGTCTTCTGAAACCTTCTCTGTAACGCAGCCAGCTGAAAGCTGGAATAAATAGTCCTGGGTTTACGAACTTTCTTTGGTTTGCCATTCACCATCCTCACCTCGGGCTCAGCCACTTCTTTCTCTAAATAATCAAAACAGACTTGGTTAGAGCTTATAACCAGACAATGGCCCTTTTGCATAAAGGTCTCAAATACAATCCTTGAATTTCTTAACATGCAGTCTTCACACTTGATCTATATTGTCACCTTTGCTTTTCAAGACCCAGAGCTATATGCCACCTCCCCAGAATCATGGAAAAGCGTGGTGGTCATTGAATTCCCACTCTGTTCATTCAGGTAAATTTGTGCAAAGTGCTTCCTACAGCACAGTTTTCATCTCAGTGTCTGAGATTCAGAACTTGCGGGGGTTCCAACTTATCCCGGACTTGTTTTTACGCCCACCTTGTGCTCCCTGGCGTTTCTGGGACAAGATCAGCCAACCCCTCCCGGGCCTTCCAGGGGGAGGCCCCAGGCCGTGACCCCGCTTCTGTTGGCGTCTGTTCGGGCGCCCGCAGAGACCAGACGCATGGGCAGGGAAGACGTTAACTGAGGTCTCCAAAGTTCAAAGACCCACAAGCAAACTATACTCCTTCACTTCAGCAGCAAGCAGTCGCAGCCGCGGCAGACAGAGGGCCGATTATGCAGCCCCCATAATCTCGCTGCAGATCTGCGAGGGCACAGATGTGTCTGGTTTCTTTTGCAAATAGACTTAATATGTTCTTGGCCAAAAGAAAAAAAATCTTCCACTTATGCACGAAATGCAGAGACAGTAAAAGAAACGAATACACCCTACCCCCGGGCTCTCTTTCAAAGTTCATCAAAAGTTACTCATTGAAAAGGAAGCAGTGATAGTGGGATGTTTTCGTAGGAAAGGGGTGGCAAGTCAGGACGAATTTCTCACTGTCTTGAGTAGGGGTGTGGGGAGGGATGGAGTGGAGAGTTTCTGAAGGCTTGTTTTACAAACGTGTCCTGGGGCCACAAGTCCCCTTCCCCCAAAGTACCACATACCAGGACTGGGTAGAGAACTCCGCCAGGGTGTGTGTGTGCATGAATGTGTGTTGAGCTTCTGGGAGAAGAAGGTTGGAGGATGAGCACTGTGGTTTCCAGAGGAGGGGATGCTAATATTAGCAGGATTATTAATGTGCTAGTGGGAAGAGATCAAACCTGACCAGTAAAGCCTCTCTACCGAGACCTCATGCCTCTCTCCTACCGCCCAAATTCACTAAACCTCTTAAACTGTCCAAGTAAGTTTCAAGATGGACTAAAAGGCAGGAGGGCGGAGGGGGAAGACAAATTTTAGGCACCCACAGAGAAAGGAAAAAAAAATCCTCCTACAACACGACCTCTCAGCAACCCTTCTCCACCTTTAAATGGCTTTTTGTTTTTGGAAATGCCTTGGATAAACCGCAAAGCTCTCGGCTCGCTCTTCCCCGGCGGGCTGCAGCTCCCCAACCCCCCACCCCCGCCCGGCGCGCTCTGGGCACCCGCACCACGCTAGTTCGTGGCGGCCCCCAGACTCAACTCGACTGAGTATTGGAGGCAGGCTTCCACTCCCACTCGCACCAAGCCCTCACGCTTACCAAAATGTCCAACAACTAACCTCCTTTATTACGCAAATGCCACTGAGGCTGCTTGATTCTTTCTTCTCCACCCCTACCCCCTTTGCAGCCTAGGTGGCTTGCTGGCCAGGAAAGCCGGGAATTCATCGACTGAAGGGCTCTAGAAGGTGCCTGAGGACAGAGTCACTAGTTCAAACACCCGCAGGGTTCTTCCACTAAGAATCTGTAAAATGCTGGCCTAACAACCTTTCTGGGTGGCAGAGTCGGGCCCCTACTCCCTTCTGCCGGGTGCACCTCCACCGCAGCGGACGGCGTGGTCCCCAATCTACCACCCTCCCTCGCACCCCTGGCGTCCTGTTCCTCCTTGTATATGCCTTCTTCCCCCCCACCCCCGCTCCCCCTCACCCTTGTACCTGGCTGGCTGGTGGCGCTCGGGACACGGTTGTAGGCGCCGCCGTACTGGTGGTAGGAGCTGGCGTAGCTGTAGTCGGCGTAAGCTTTGGCTGGGTAGCTCCCGGCGGAGCCGTTCACGCCGTGGTACTGATACTGGTAGGGGTTCAGCGCTTTGCCATAGGAAGCCGAGGTAGGAGAGCAGTAGCCGTGCGGGGCACCCCCCGTGGGACTGTAGTAGTCGGAATCGGTGGCTGACGACTCAGGCAAAGTTGGCGATTCCTGAGACGGATGGTGCATGGCTGCGGACGTCTGGAACGGGGCTTGGAAGTCGCCGGATCGGATGCTGGGGACCCTTCTGTCAAACACTCCTGTCATCGCTCACTGGCGTTGGCCGCAGCGGCTGTTCTTGCTGGTGTGGAGGTGGCTGCTGCCTGAGTTGGCTGTGGGGCTGCTGTGGTCTAAGCAGACATGGCTGTGGGAGCGAAAGAGGAGGAGGAAGAGGAGGAGGCGGCGACGGCCGCGGCGAGGAGGAGGCTGGGAGTCGTGGAGTCTCTGTCTCCGGCCCGCTGACTGCTGGCTGAGGCGCAGCACAGCCTTGGTTAAATCCTTAATTGCGCGCTTACGCACAGCGGGGTGGATCGGGTTCCATTGGCCAGGGCCTACCGAGCAGCAGCAACACCCTAACCCGTCCAACTAGTTTTAGCACAACAAAGCATTGCTTAAAAAGGGGGGGTGAAGGCGGGAGGGAGCGTGTTTGTGTGTGTGTGTGTGTGTGTGTGTGAGTGCGCGCGCGTGTATGTGTGTTTTTGCTTGTTGGGGGAGGGGAAGTCTCAGTCAATCTGTTTTTAGTGAATGCCAAAGAGAAGGCAGACGCCCCAGCACCCAGCTCTGTGATGTCTGGAGACAATGTGTTCCAACAAGCAGACTCTAAAGTGCCTGTCTGGGGATGAGGTCCGTGACTGTCTTTCCTTGCTCCCCATCTCCCCGCCTCCATGGGCTGCACCCAGGGTGCCTGTAGAATTGAACACTGATAATGATATGAGGATGTAGGGTGAAGGTGAGAAGGAGCAGAAAACAGTAATTTTTTTTTTTTTTAAATAGGGGAGCGTTGGGAATCAAGTTACAACTTACATGTATTGAAAATTTGCAATTTGGGGTAAGAGACAACTTTGTTTGCAGGAAATGAGTATCTCTCAGACACGGAGTGGATGCTCAAGAATGCACACTGTCCATTCAGTGGTCAATAGCAGAGAGTTCCTGAAGTCCTTACAGTGACTTTTGAAAAATCATTGTCTTATGCACAAATAACTTAATGACATCCAAGTCCTCCTTGCTGGCCTCTAAGAGCCAGCAGCCTCACTTCTTTAGTATACTGATCTATTGAGAAGCCATAGGAATAGGGTCTACAGACTGTTCCATGACCAAAGACTTCTAGAAAAGTGAACTGCTCCATCTCTGATCTGTCACCCTCTGGGTAGGAATTCGAATGCCTAAAAGATGAGGAAGGGAAGGAGCATTAAAGCCCTTCTAGGAAGTCAGATAATCCCCACTGATTTCCCCCCACTAACTCCATGGATGTGGCACCTGAGGCCAGCCTTTCCATTCCACAGGCCTGGGTTCCTGTGACCTCTCCTTTTCTGCCCTCCCACCCCCATTAAACATGTTAGCTCATATGCAAAGAGAGAAGGGTTCAAAAATTATACTCTCAGTATGTGCAGTCTGAAGTGTGCCTTTTCATGATGTGCTACTCCTGATCCAGCTAGGAGCTTAGAAACTTAACATGTGTCTTGTCCACTTGCCATTTCCAATCCCCTCAAACAGGCAAATCCAGAAGCTGGATCCTGGTTTGGGGCCTTCCAGCGTCTTCCCTGTAGGGGATCCAAGACCGGCAACCTGGGAGCTCCATATCTATTCAGAGTGAGACTATCTATCTGGCCTCATTCCCTTCCTCCACTCAACTGAAGAAGAAAGCATCTGCCTTAGTTGTGTCTAGCCTTAGTTTAGCCTTATATTGGCTGTGAAGCTACGTGGCCCAGAACAGACCAGCAGGGAGAGCTGAGGTGTCTGGAACACAGTACAGGATGCCAGCCCCCCACGCCCGAACTTTAAGCTGTGTTCATCAACTCTCTGCCTTTGCTGTCTGGGAGCTATAAAACCACAGCTCTTGGGAGAAACTTCAGTGCTGAGTGCTCGTGGACCATCCTCCTCCTCCCCCTGACCCTAATCCCACAGAGAGACGCCTCTGAGATGGATTTCTGGGTAACCAGAGCCGCAGCTGCCCGCGGCTGACCACTTCCACGCTGCTCTTCACTTTCTAGATTTAGGCTGTGAGGAGCTACCGCTACTGGGGGGCAGAAAAACACTGCTGACCCCACGGGGCTGGGGTTCTGGTTTCTTCTTAGAAGAAGTTCTCTGCACCCATCAAGCCATATGACACCTTGCATTTAATTACATGAATCAATCGCTTTCCCAAATCAATGCCAGGAACAGTTCAAAGCTCCTCTCAGCAAAGGCAAGGGGGCAGGGAGCCAGACTGCCCCTCTTTTGCCCACCCCCATCCCCGACACTATTAATAGAGATGTAAGAGTTACAGTGTGGAGGGGAAGTAAAGGCAATGCGGTTATGTCAAACAGGGCTAGCGATGCCCTCACACCTTTCTGGGAAGGTAGATTCCAACCGGGATGGGATGGGAAGCTTCCGAATTTGGGCAACATTTACAAGTTTGGGATCTGGTTGAACATAATATTACAAAGTTAGTTCTAGACCTTGTTAAATCCCTCACCCCCAACACACACATATACACCCTGAGGTCAAAAAAGACATTTCAACCCACATTTTATAAGACAAAAAGAACTGGGGCTGGAGTGAAGAATGCAACTTTTTTCGAATTTCTAAACCGCTTTGACATTGGCCCTCACTCCCAGCAGAGCCACCAGTGCAAAATGCGCTTCTGAGTGAGGCCAAATCTTACTGTGTCTCTTAACATTTTTGACTTTGTTTTACTTCTTTCTGGGTTAACCCCACTTTTCTCCCACACCCGTTCCTTAAAGACAGCTCAGAGGGAGAGAGCGGGAAGTTAGAAGCAGCCGAGACTCTTCAGGAGACAGTTTGATTTCATCCTACAATATAGTCATTGTGGTGTCTGCACTGGAGGGCTGGGGGCTGGGGGCTGGCCGGGAAGTCCGACCCCAGCTCAGGGTCCGCACGCGCCGGGCATCCGGGCTCTGGGGCAACAACTTTTGCCGGTACTGTGTGGTGGCTGTGACAAGGCCTCGAGCTTTGTCCGAAGGCCAGCGGGCAGGACGCTATTGCCTCTCAAAACCCACGGACAGACCTAGCGGTGGAGAGATGGCCCTACGGTATCGAACTCCTCCAGCAAGTGCTGCCCACCGGGATACGTAGGAAGAATGTGGGTAATTTCATCTTTTAGTAGCGGAAATCTGCAAAGGGGTGGGGAGGACGTTGTGGTGAGGGAACCCTAAGGAGAAGCGCAAGTCTTTACCTCGAGCGCCACCCAGTGTCCTCGAGGAACAGCTCGCAAATGGCAAACTTCCCAAGCTCGGTTACTGGCCGGACAACACCGTCTGGTCTTCCCTGTCCAATACCAAATGGCTTTCCCCCCCTATTTCCAATAGATCTTTCGCTCCACTCTCACGCACTTTCCTTCCTTTCCTTTACTCCTTGCGCTTTGCACATTCATTCAATTCTTCCCCCATCAGCTCACCGTTTTCTGGGTTTCAGCAGGGGGCGGGGAGTGGTGGGTAGAATCCACCAACCTCTACACCAACTAGGGATTCTCAAGTGTAACCGCTCTGCTCAGCGTCTCAACCCGGGGTGACCGAATGACATCGATGGTGACCTTTCTTCCCTAGACAGTTCTGAGGAAGCAGGTCCTACACTAGCTAGATGAGGACACTCCTGGTGATTACTCACTATGAACTTGAAAGATAGGAGTCTGTAGGGACGCTGAGATAGAAGCGGGGGCAGATAATTTTAATAGCAGCATTTACTTAGTTTTCCCCTTCTGGCCCATCTGGAAATCTGTTTATTCCTAGGTTTGCCATAAGTAGAACACATTTTCTTTGGGGCTTGAAGTTCAGACAGTTTAATGTACTTGACAATAAATTATGGAAATTGAGATCTTTCCAATATGGAAACTTACATTCATTTAAAACATACATTGTACACACCAATTGGATGCACGGAGTTTGAGTAAATAGAAGACCCCATAACATGCTAGCACTTGATGCACACTTGATATAAACAATGCTTTTTGACTTTAGAATTTCTATCAGTGGAATACTTGTCTTTCAAAAGTCTGTTCTTGAGCTGAGGTTTATTTTTCTCTTTATTTTCAGTGCTTTATCTATTACTTTAAAATATCTAGTGAAAAATGCTGTTAGAGAAGTTCATTGTTACAATGTCTTTATTGACCATGGTTTATAAAGCACTTTTTTTTTTTTATCCCAAACAAAGCTGGTTGAATCATACATTTTGTGAAGGTAAATCTGAGTAATCATTTTCTTTACAATGGAGCTGCAGTTATTTATTTATTTAGAGATCGAGTCTTACTCTGTTGCCTAGGCTAGAGTACCATGACCTCAGCCTAATTCACAGCAACCTCAAATTCCTGGGTTCACGTGTTTTTCCTTCCTCAGCCTCCCAAGTATTGGGGACTATAGGCACCTACCACACCACCCAGCAAGTTTTTCAATCTTTAGTAGAGACTAGGTCTCCCTCTTGCTCAGGCTTGTTTCAAACTCTGAGCTCCAGTAATCTTCCTGCCTCAGCCTCCCAGAGTGCTAGGTTTATAGGCATGAGCCACTATCAACTTAGCTGCAGTTATCTTTGAGCTAGGATATTAAGACCACTTATTAACTCAAGGTAATAGCCCTGAAATATTCAATATGATGTCTGCATAGAAAAGATATATTTCTGTGAATGTAGATGAGATAAAAAGACATGGGTGATGACTGCAAAAGTAGTGAAGGCTTTCAAAAATATTTGATAAGTCAGTGATCAGCTTTTGGCAGTACAGCTGAATGGCCTTTGTGTCCCAACACAGGCACACTGACTCAGAACTGATATCCAGAGTATCTCTTATCTTCTTATAACTCATCTTCTGCATTAGCAAAACTGTTTAATTTCTGCATTAGTAAAACCGTTCCATCTTGTCCAACGTTCTTCCGAAGTCCTTATGATGCTGAACTAACTAGGCCCAGGGATGCTGAACTAACTAGGCCCAGGCCAAAATGTGTAGCAGCCCATATAAATTAAAAAATGAGGTCATCCAAGGAGGAAGAAGATGGAAAGGGGTGTGAGTAGGTGATGGAAAGGATAAATAGAAGAGTTCCTCCCATGCTGATATTAATTATAACATCCCCTTGTCCTCAAGAAAAATGCATTTGGAGTTAAAGAGCATCTCCAACAAACTAATCTCAAAGGATTCACTGGTAGGCAATTATATAACTATTCTGAATAAATTAAAAATCCCCAGTGGGGAAAACTATTTTCCACTTAATTCCAACCTAATAGGATTTTTCGGTTTATTTCCAAATGATAGGGCAGATCATAGACTTCTACACGTTTTATTTTTGTAATTAAGACATTAAAATATGTTTATTCATTTAACTTAAACATAACTAGCTAGGAAAAGGCCTTAAGTATCCACTCAAATCTATTCTCTATGAGGAGGCGAATTTAATATACCACAGCTGAAAACACTTCAAGTTCATCTAAGTAGGAAGTAAATGGGATTATATTATTATATGTCTTTGCAAATTGAAATTGAGGCATATTCTTCATCCTAAACTCAGATTTCATCTTCTTGAAAGGAAGGTTTAATACTGTTAATACTGTTTACAAAATTTTTATTCTTCTTAAAGATATATAAATATTCCAGTTAAAAAAATACCCCTTATGGAGTTAAAAGAAGAGTAATTGGCAGACAGGAATTCAGAGTAATGATCCAGCTCTGGCAAGGAAAAGCAAGCGTGAAGCCTAAGACATCTTAAATAACATCCTAATTCCAAGATCAATTTAGAATTTTAAAGTTCATTGATCCTAAGCCACCGTATTTTATGATCTGACAACACTGCATGCAAAGATGTAGAAAACCAATTCTAAAGTTAAATCCATTCAGGTTATTTAAACACTGTGGGCCAGGTAAAACCTGGCTCCCAACATGTATGCACAAAAGCAGATGGTATAATTTTATAGGCATTTTTTGCACTCTGCCTTAATTATATCATTTTAATAGATTAAAACAAACAGCAAGAAAATACAAAACCCTTTTCTACAGCTGTATTTACTACCTTACACCTTATACAGAGAAAAAAATTCTTAAACAGGCAATCCCAGTCTGAGATAAGAGGTTTCCCTGCTGTGTTACACAGCACAATCAGCCGAAGGCACAGTGCCCACCTGGACTTGCATCCCTCTGTGCTCTTGCAGAAGAAAATTAAGGCAACAGAAAGGAAAAGTCAATAGCTTTCCAAGTGAAGTGTAGCTGACACAGCAATGGAGTCACTTTTTGAAATTGTGGACAGAAAAGATCTATTACTTGCAGTCAGAGTCTTAGTAACACTCAATTTATATAGGTCATGGACGGTTAAGCAAAATTTTACTTTTTCATCATTAAGTCTTCAGTTTTATTTTATTTCACTCTTTCAACATTGCAGGTTCTTGGATGATGTGTGTAGCAAAGCATAAGAAACATATGTATTCCTGTAATTTATTGCTGCATCCTAGTTTGCAATTTGGGGCATGGAACTGCATGTGCTCAATGCTTCTCGCAGACCCCTTAATCAATTGATGTATGCATTTCAGTTGGTTACTTAGGAGATCAACTTTTTCACAGACCTCACTTTGCAGTCAACCTACTCTGTGTCTGCTTGTGCCAAAATGAGGTTTAGAGGTATCTCGAGTTTTTCTTACAAGTTCCAGGAATCCTTGAAGTTGAAGGAGGGAAAGATATTCCTTATGACACTCTGGATTTCAGCTAGCTACAGAATATGTAAAGACATTGTGTTAAATATGTTCCTAAAGAAAAAAGCTAAGAAGAAAAGCAACAGACAAAAATAAAAAAAAATTAACAGATACAGGCAAGAGTAGTTGTATTAATACATGAAAAAATTCAGGATGTATTATTGGATATGCCTTTTTCCTGACATCTTTTCATTGTCTTCTTTGTTATTTGAATCTCCAGCTGCTTTGAAGGTGTACTGCCTTATAGCTTTTGTGCACTTGCTAAGAGTTTCAGAGATATTGCAGTCAATGTTATAGAGTAATTATGCTAAGTCACTGGTAGTTAATTTACACAGCAAAGTTGGAGAAGATAGGAAGAATTTTCAGCAGTGAGAAAAATAGATGAACCAAAGAGAAGATCATCTTTGCTTCAGGGAAAATGCTTTTAATAGAGAGAAAGTATCTCATAATCAAAATTGCCTGGCAATTTTTCCTAACCTGTAACAAGAGTGAAAGAGATGGGAAGAGAAATAGGCAGAAGCACGGAAAATGAAAAGAGAGAAACAGAACCACCCCACTCTCTCTGAATTAGAATAATCACTGGGGTGACATTGAGGGAAAAGCACTGGCTCACCCAAGGACTGTCTTAGGGGGAACACTTCTCAGAGAAACTGGAATAAATGGGTGCTAATGATTCTTCACTTCTTTGTGACTTTCTTTTACTAGGGTCATTAAAAATCCAACTTGGCCCTAAATATTACAGTTTTGGAAAAGTGTTCTCTAAATGTTTCTAAAATGTTATTGGGCTCCATTCCTCTTCACAGCCTTATGGTGAACATTTGGCGTGCCTTTTGCAAATTTTATAGACCTTTAAATGGTTTTTCCCAAAGGGATTTCACATATAATTCACTTCTACTTTCACAGTAGCCTTGAGAAGTAGCTGTGTCAGGCTGTTATGGGTGGTCCTCCACTTTTATATATTTGCCTTTCATTTAAGTTGAACTTGCTCATATTCCATATTGGCATTCATACCTCACCCTTTATTGGTGGGGTTGGGCAGTGATGTGGTGGCACTGCCTGCCAGCTACTGCTGTTGAGAGTAAAGTGCCTGCTTGGCCTTTGAGGGCTGAAGTGAACATTGCCATGTGTGTGTCCCTTCCACCCCACACTCCACCTAGAAATATCTCACCCTGGAATTGCTGGCTCAGTGTGGGGCTGCTATTGCCCCTTGTCTGACTGACTGTCTCTTTCTCCCTACTGGCACCCTTGCAGTTCTTACTTTCTCACGGGCACAGAGGCTGAACATCGGGTTTGCCGAACCTTCTGCTCCAGGTGTGGAGAGTGTGTGGCCCAGGTGTGGTCTGCTCCAGTTGCAGGTCAGTGTACTCCTGAAAAAAGGGAGGTGTATGGCTTAGCTCTCTCATACCCCTAAAACACAAATGGCCACCTCACCTGCTCTCCAGGTGGCTGGGCCAGAGCAAGCTAGGGGCTTTATATTTGGTTAGCTCTTTGGGAATGAATATCCACTTTCAAATTTGTTTGTTTTTGAATAAAGGTACTCCTTGAATACCTGTCTGACAGATTAATACACTGAGACCCGAAGAGACCACTTTCATAATAATAATACCTTGTATTGGCTTAGAGTTTGAAAACTTTTTCTTTAAACCTTAGAGGGTTCTCGTATAATTTAATGTTTATTCTCACAGTATTTCTGGAAAGTAAGGCACAGAGAGCCCTGATTTCCTAACTTCCCATTTGACATGTGCTATATAAAACTGTGTTGTTACCTAAGAATACTCAGTGTTTCCCATGGTTAGAACACTGTAGGCTATACACACACAAAAAGAGTTGGTTAGAGACTAATGCAAACTTGCTGCTTTTAATATTAAAAATAGCCACATTAGGCCATTTCTATATGCTGATTTTTTGTGTGCATATTATTTCATTTAATCTTCATAACAGCTTGTAAGGCAGTGCATCATCATCCTGTTTTATCCTGAGAAACAGAAGACAGAGAAGTTAAGACAATTATGATCCTGCGGCGAATACATTTATCGTGTGGGGATTCTCTAAAACCAGAAATCCTATGCCCTATGGAAAATAAAAGCAAAAACCGGAGGCTTTAGATATCTGATAGCATTTCTGTCGGTACTCTCTTCTCTTTTTTTTTTTTTTTT
>NW_003852400.1:24353634-24413148 GCF_000181295.1 Otolemur garnettii
TTTTTTGGTTGCAGCCATCACTGTTGTTTGGCGGTCCGGGCTGGGGATTCGAACCCGCCACCTTAGGTGTACGTGGCTGGCGCTTTAGCCAGTTAAGCTATAGGCGCCGTACTCTCTTCTCTTTATAGTTTTAGTTCTAAGGCCACATACGATAAATTGCATCTGTCTTAGTTTTAATAGTTTGTTTATACCAACCGTTTTCTTTCCCTTTAACGAGTTTCACTTTTCTTTGGAATCCAGTTGTTAGATATTAGCACCCACACTTTAGGAATCTTTCCTGAGACAGGCTGTGTCTCTGGAGGAGAAAGAGGCTGTCATGGTGGAGCCAGGAACATTCAGGAGGAAGTTGCCCTACCTAGAAAACTTAATTCTGTGACTGGTGTTGAATGTCAGTGAGCAGTTGGCCCCAGGAACTAACCGATGACAGACACACAGAACTGAGGAGGTTTTGTCCTACCATTTGCCGCCATTCTTTCTTTCCTCTTCCTTTCCATCTCCACATGTGTATCTAACACATCTGTTCGTAGAAATTTCGGACAACATTTTCACACTGTTTCCTATCAAAGTTATATTTAAGATGATCCTATCATTTGTCATCTGAACAGGGACATTTTCGAAAGTGAAAGATAAATAATAGACTAGGACAATAGAATTAAACTTGAATGGTATTGGCCAAGCCTTGATTTTGTGGTATGTTTCTAACACGCACCCAAGTTCTTCAGAAGGCCCTCTTGACAGTCCTGTCTGGTAGCCTGGCAGAGCAGAGATTTTCTAGGTGCCTTAGAATTGCTCTATATGGCTATGTCAGTTAGCGAGGAATGGTCAGGGCCACCGCCTATGGTTATGCAGGCTGTGCACTGCGCAAGTGTTCTGTGATAAAGAGGAAATGGGAGCTGAAATCTGGCCTGCCCCATGCCCAGGACAGGGACTGCATTTGCCTGGACAGAGGAGAATCTGTTTCTAACTCACACGAAAGAACCACATGGGCTGGAGGAATCCCTGAGCACCACGAAGTTCAATTCTTTGTCTAACTTTTCCTGTAATTTTCCTCTATATTCCTTATATCATTTTGATTTTTATCTTTTGAATAGTTTTGGCAGAAACTGAGGCTTTGTATTTTTTATAGCACTAAATCCGAACTCATCACATAATAGAAAACTTCAGAGAATTGATACTGGAGGCTTCCAAATGCACAACAATATATAGAAAGGTTTTAATTTCTTATCAGCTTGGACATTCTTAAAGCTTTTCAAAATCTGATGTATTTAGAGGATAAATCCTATTTCCTTTCTTCTGTGAGGTATGCCATGTATAAGTTAGATCTCTGTTACTGCCAAGGTCTCTTCAAGCGGTGAAACTTTGAGGACTATTACCCTTCACAAAACTTTTAAAATGTACTCCCTGCCCTTGCGAGAGAAATGATTATATGGTGCAATTAATGTTGGACCATAGATCCAAAGAACAATGAATGTTTCAGACACAAATTGCTTTTGAGAAACATAGTCCTATTCTGGGCTTGAAGACATTCATGTAAGAAATTAACAGAAAATTTTAATAAAAACTCTTTGGATAAAGAAAATTAGATGAAGAATGCCAGTTTGTCTTTTAAGTTGCTTGAGCAGATCTGTCATAACAGACATTGCCCCAGATTGTGGAACCCTTTCCTTCTCACATCTTTTAATGGTAGTAGAACTTACAATGCCATAATTTCCTTTCATTTTTGACAGTGTTATACTGTCTTTGTAGACTTCCACTGACAGCATTTCATCTTGACATCATTAGATCATCTCACCTGACTTCTGCATGGCGCACGTTATTGCATTATGATGGCGCTATACAATTACCAGTGAAATGAATAGGGTATTAACATGATTCCTGAAAAAAAGTTAGCACATACAGATATAGCATCCGGCATTTGAAAGCATTTTATAGCTATTAATTAGTCTGCCCAACACTCCTGGGATCCAGTGAAACTTACTATTCTTTTTTACTAAGTAGGATGATAAAGGGAGTGATTTTAGACAATATTACAGGACTAGGCAGTGGCTGAACATTTCTTAACTTCTTTGACTTTTTTAGGCCTAGCAAAGTTGGGTATAAAGATTCATAGTAACTAATCACTATCTCGAAAGGCCAGAGATGTGAGGAAATTCCACTTGCTTAGCAAGTAAATTCCACTTTCCCTACTTTCCATTTTTATGACTGTCATGGCAAATGATGAGAAGCCATTCTTCTAGGTTTTGTGAAAGTTTTGGTAGATAAGTAATCTGGAATTATTTAAAGAGTCCATCTTAACCAAATGGAATTTATTTGATCTAGGAAAATCCCTCGATGTGATTAAAAGATGATACAGAAACAAATTTAGGATTATAGAAATCTTGATAATTGAAAAGCCTTGAAGTTTTGTAAGCATTTTGAGCCTCAGTTTTCTCAATCATGCGGTAAACATGCATGGCAACGATACTGGGGGTAAAAGGAGATGACAGATGTAAAACTCTCAGCTTGGTGCTTGGTCCTAGTAGACACTTAACCAAGAGGAATGTTTCCTATAATTCAAGAGGCCTTACCTGACCTGAGAACTAGGGCAGAAACTTTGGCAGCTTGAGAGTGGGACTTTTCAAGAGACATTTCTTCACCCTTGACCCTTCTTTATACTGCTTAGATAGGGTAATAATCCTATCTTTTGGATTCTTATTTTTCTCTTTGATATTCTCTGCAATGATTCAGCCTGAAAGAAAGCAGTGTCAGCAAATGAAGCCTGCAGATGAATCAGAACCTATTTGTTTAACTTTGACTAATACTGTTTTACCCATTTTTCCTCCACCCAACTTAAAAAGGGAGAAACAAAATGAGAGGAATATAAATGTTCACTTTAATTGAATAAAGTCATAACACCTAGAATTATATGTATGTCCCTTTACACTGGCTTATTTATAGCCATATCTACTTTGAGACAAACAGTATTTTTCATCAAATGAGCTTTTGAGCTCAGGAATATTGCATCTGTTCTATCCTAGGCACAACCTTCAGTCTGTCTTTATACCTTGGAATTTACTCTTTCCTCGTAACTCCCTACTGGCTCATTCTCAGGTCACCTCATGTCCTGCTATTACAATAGCTTCCAGTTGGTCTGCCTACCTTGGTTCTCTTCCTTCATGCTCCCCACTGGCTACTTCACCAATGATAGCTGTTCCCTATGAAGTCTGAACTTCACAGTGTAGCACAGAAGTTTTCCAGAATCTGCTCTGACCCCAACAATCCAGTGTTTCTCCATCTCCTTTAAGCTCCCCAAACAATCTTCAGTCAAGTTGACATCTACCTTGTTGCCTGATCATACCAAACACTTTTCCACCTCTGTGCCTTTGGCTGTGTAGCCCCTACCTATATCCAGGATTCAGTATAGGGATCAGAAGCCATTCTAGATGTTTTAGGCATCAAGGTATTGAATACAAGAGATTGGGCACTTACAAAATGTCAGAAGACTTAGAGAGATAGTCTAGGCTGAGCCTCTGAGGATGACTCCTAGAGCACAAGAGAGGGTGCATGCAGAAAGACTAAATTCAAAACCTTTGAGCCAATTTAACAGCAATCCCTGGAAAAGGGAAGGAATCTTCTCTTTTCCTTCTTTTCTGTCTACCAAAATTTTATTTACCCATTTCAAGAATCAAATGCTTCCTCCACCAGGAAGTAGCAAGCAATGTTAATGGTAGATCTTGATGGTCCTAATCATCATTAACTCATATTGAAGAGATGGTCAATATGTGTTCACATAGCCATACCGTGCCTTCCTACTCTTTTGATGGTTATCTCACTTGAATTGCAAGATTAAAGCACAAGATTTACTCAGCCTGGAATTGGCCTCAGAATCCTTCTTAACATAGTACTTAAGTCACTCTCAATCAACTGATAAAAAATAATGCTTTAGAAAAACCCCTTTTGCCATCCTTGCTGTCTATGCTACAGGTACCTGGACAGACTTTGATTATTTTGGATTGCAATTCTGAATTGATTATTCCCTAACCTCAAAGTATGATAGTCTGCAGTAAGGATATCTGTAAATGTGTAGATAAAAGTAACTAGTCTTGAATCATAGATTTTAGATCTGTAAAGGGCTTCAGGAAATGACCTGGTGTAGCTCTTTGTCTGCAGAAAGGAATGCCTGAGTTTATAAATAAATAAATTGTGATGCAGAGAAGTTAAGTAACTTTCTTAGATTGTACATGTAAGATTCCTTTTTTAATCTGATAACAAAATACATGTATTACACTTCAATGTCAGATCATTAATGAATCTACTTCTGATTTTTATGCTTTTGTGTTTTGTATAATGATTACAGTCTATAAAACATAAACTCAGTAACTGAGTCTTTCTCATTTTGGTTATTTTCTACCAGGAAATAATCACAACTGGCAAACAGAAAACAAAAAAGAAAAACTAAAAAAGCAAAAACAAAACAAAACAAAACAAAACAGAAACCCACTATAAAAATAGAGGCTATATTATTTATCCCCATGTCCCACCTTAAGAAAACTACCAAGTAGGTGAAATGTATCCACCTCTGTCTTTAAGTATTCCTTTTTTCTTTCTCTTAGGTTCTCAGAGCTCTCTTCTGAATATTTAAGGTTTCCAATAGGCTTTTCTTCTCTGGGAATTGCACTATATTCCAGAGCTGTTTCTCTCCTGGGAGGAGAGAAAGCCTGAACTTTCTGCCCCCACCTTCCTGGGAAGACTAGGAAAAAGAAGAAGGAGATGTTGAAGAAGCAATGTGGGAGAGGCATGGCCATATCTTCCATCTCTGGGCTGGTATTTGCAGATATGGGGGAGGGAGGGATTGTTAGCTGGGTTGTGGAGAAAGAGGTTTTTGATATGGCTCTGGTTGGAATGCCCAGAGGAGGCCGCCATGTGAAGTAACCTCATAACAAGAAAATGCCACAAACGTAGAGATATCGATATGGATGATTAAGGAGAAGGCTGTATCTTCCTTAGCTCCCATGTGATGTGCAGGGACTCAGAACATTCTGCATGTTTCATGGGACAATATGGAAGATACCTGAGTGGGGAGCTGATAAACTTTTGTGGGAACTGTTGTAGGAAGGGGTTAGGTGGCCCTGCTCACAGACTTAATCAGGGCAGAAAAAAAATCACAAAGACTCTGGATGCCGCCTGTGGCTAAAAGGAGTAGGGCACCAGCCCCATATACTGTTGGTGGTGTGTTCAAACAACCCCCCCAAAAAGTCACAGAGACTCAATAGAGGATTATAGCAGTAGCTAATATCATGATGGAACAGAGTCAGCAAAGGAGGTCTTTCAGGTTAGGATCAAGTAAGAGACAGAATGAGTGTTTCCCAGCCACAACTCAGCTGATAGTAGCCAGGACTTGGATTATTATTCACAGTTCCAACTCTGTAATTGCTAAGATGTCACATGACAGTGAGACTCCACTGTGGGGAGGAGCAGGGACAGGGAGAGAATCTGAAGGAGGCAGCTTTCAAAACAGACTGAATGCCTGCCAGGGACTTTAAAACTGAGAGACTAGGACATTTGAAATTTTAAACTTTGTTGGCCTCAGACTCATACCTAGGGTAGTGGAATCTCATGAGAAAGGTGATTACTTATAGAAAAGAGAGAAGTGAGATTTTTTCCCTCATATGCCTAACTTGTATAAATTGAAGCTTTATTACACATCTCTTTCTGTGGTAAGATAGCTTGCAAAAAAATGGACCTAATTCTCCATTCCTCTGTATCTATTTTCTAACATGGCAGCTCCTTCCATCAAGAAGTAGGCTCTGTTGTTGGAATCTGGGCTGGATTTGTGACTTTCTTTGGCCAAAAGAACATGCTGGAAATCATGATACACCAGTTTCAAGCCCAAGCTACAGGAGGCCTTTCATTGCTCTCCTGGTCTTCTATCATCTATTATCACCATGAGAACCAACTTGGCTAGCTTGCTGGAGAAGAGAGAACTCATGAGGACTCAAGTCATCTTAGATGATGTCATCCAAGACCCACCAACCCCTGACTGACATAACAGATGACTCATAAATGAGCCCTGCAGAAATCAGCCAAGTCTGCTCCAGAAGAGCAGCCAAATTATAGCCTTTAGCCAAATTATAGATTTATTATAAAGAACACACAGTCATTCTAAACCACTACGTATTTTGATTGGTTTGTTATACAGTAATAGCTGACTGATACACCTACAGAAGTGATAATAGGTCCTGTTGCCACTTTTCTTTCTGTCATAACTGCTTTATCTTCTTACTTTGTAGCTCTTTTCTCCTCTAAACCATCTTGCAATTCTGAGCTAAATCAAATCTTCTGCATGCTTCTTTCTTTCCCTGTAAGCCCTAAAAATTAGAATAACAACGGTATTTGACAACAAGTCATTCCTTGGTTTTATTTCCTGGGATACAGTCCCTTCCCCTTGGTGCAGTCCCAGTCTTGTCCTTCCTCAGTCACTCTACTAACTGTTACCCTGCAGCTCTCTTGGGAGCAGCTTCCCCAGTTGAGGCCAGATTGAGATGCAGATTGCTAGTCTGGCATGCTCTTCGTAGTCTGCTCTATACCACTCTCAACCAGTCCTGTCTCTGGAGAGGAGTTTTCCTGACAGTGTTTACATCTATCCTTATTTGGAGGGTCTTTTCTGTGACTAATGCTCAACCTTGGTCAACTTCTCCATGGTTATAGTGCTCTAAGGCCTTCAAAAACAATGCCTCTACTTTTAGTTTCTCAGCTATAATAATTAAGAAACTAAGACCATGAAGAAAGGACTGGATATAATGGAATATATGTTAACTTTTAAAAGAATAAAACCATGATTCTGCAACACAGACAAAACTTGAAGACATCACGCTAAGTGAAATAAGCCAGACACCAAAGACTGCATATTATATAATTCCCCTTAGATGTGTATGAAGTACTGCTGGGTCTTGAATGTTTGTCCCATCCAGGACTCATGTTGAAACTTAATCCTCAATGTGGCAATATTGAGAGGTAAAGCCTCTCAAGGATTATGAAGGCTTTGCCCTTATGAATGGATTAACCCACTCATAGATTAATGGATTAATGAGTTACCATGGGAGTGTGACCCCAGACTTCATAAAAAGCTGGAAAAGAGACCTGAGCTAGTACACTCAGAGCCCTTGCCACGTGATGTCCTGCACTGTCTCAGGACACTGCAGGGAGTCTCCACTAGCAACCTTGGACTTCTCTGCCTCTGTCCTGTAAGAAATAAATTATTTTTCTTTATAAATTACCCATTTTTGGGTATTGAATTATAAGCAACAGAAAACAAACTAATTCAGGTACCTAGAGTAGTCAAATACATAGAGATAGAAAGTAGAACAGTTGTTACTAGGGGCTGAGGGAAAAGGGCAGTGGGGAATTATTTGATGTGTATAGACTTTCAGCATGAAATGATGGCATAGTTCCGGAGATGGATAGTGCTGATGGTTGCATAATGTGAATGTACTTAACGCCACTGAACTGTATATTTAGAAGTGGTTAAAATGGTAAATTTTATATTACATATATTTAACTAAATATAAATGTAAAATAAAGCACAGTGGGGTTCCATTTTGCATGCACTAGAATTGCTCTAAAAGTTTTTTTAATGGGAGAGGAAAAAGAAGTCTCCAGTACAACATTCAAATTAGCCAAAACTTGGCATAGGTCTCCAACCTCTCTCTAGAACCCTTGAGACTTCATTTTCCTTCTGAGTTAGAGAGTCTTATCTGTATTTTGATGAAAGTAATGCCTGGCTTGGACGCTTTCCCATCTCTTCCCTACTGAGTCCAACCCCCCGTCTTTTGAGGTCCAGTTCAAATCCTGTTTGCTACAGACATCCTCCCAGTCATCACCCTAATCTTCTGTCCTTGAGCTACTCTTGACCTTACTGTTTGTACCACAATT
Organism: Otolemur garnettii; assembly: GCF_000181295.1. Lineage (NCBI taxonomy): Eukaryota > Metazoa > Chordata > Mammalia > Primates > Galagidae > Otolemur > Otolemur garnettii. Next base: position 24,361,546 of record NW_003852400.1, read on the forward strand.
TTTTTTTCTTGAGAAACTTTAATCTTTTTTAATTTAAAATTTTTATAGAAAAAAATAACATTTAGTGTATGTTGTTCTAACTAATCATATGTGAATCATTTTTCTCTTTATTTCAGATGTTTGTACCACTACTTACTCTTTTTCATAAATGGTTTAACATTATTAAAAACATTTAAAATAATTGTTTATATATTCACATACTGATACCCATATCAGCACTTACTTATCTTGTGCTAAATTCTCTTAATCCAACTAATCTATGCATATCTTAAAAAAAGGAAACAAATTTTTATCTCTTTGATTCTTTTATAATGGCTAAGGTAGAATTCTGCACAGGTTGTGGGCCCAATAATTATTGGCCATCATTTGTTTCTATATTGTTCCTGCTGATATAATTTTGACAGTGTTTTTTGGAGGAAAATGACTAACCCAGTGTTTCACAATGTGTTTTTCATCATTGAACTCCCTTGACCCAAGCTTTTATAGACTTCTTTTTTTTTTTTTGGTCATTATCTTCCCCATGAAATTTTAATACTATAGATAGACAGTCTGTCTCTTTATAACATATCTGTATGTATTCATCATAAAAAGCTACCACCCCCTATGAGAATGCATGCCTTAACGTGAAGAATAGATGGACTTTTAGTGAGCTTCAGCAAGGCAGCATGGAAGATGTCTGGGGGGTAGCCCAGGCATTTTGGGCTCCTCAAACCACAGCACCATGGGGATTTTTCTGTTCTACCTCCTTTTTTGCTTTGGTGATTATCGCTTTTTGTGCTAATCTCCTACATTCACAAATGAGGGCAGGGCCTGAAACTATCTTCTCTAAAATGTACCAGTCTAAATTTCTAGTTGTTAGGTTATTAACTTATTTATTTATTTTGAATGGGAAGGAAATAAGCAACTGTAGTTGACACAAGGAAATATACAATGTTGTCTCTTGTCTTTAGATATAAGGGTCAAATTGGAAAGGATAGAGTACAGTATACAGGTTAGAAGACCGCTATGCTATTCGCACATACAGTGTCTTGTCTGAATTAGGACAAGGCACCCTTTCCTTCAGGTCCCACAGTTGTGGCCCAGTGTGCATAGCCTACCTGCACTTGAGTTCCTATCTCTGGGTGACTTTCTGGAGGGAGTCACCTTCATATCTTCAAACAGTAATACCTGATGAGACAAACGTATCAATATGGAAATTAATGTATTTAAATTTATTTTATTTTATTTATTTTTTGAGACAGAGTCTGACTTTATCACCCTCAGAAGAGTGCCATGGTGTCACAGCTCACAGCAACCTCAAACTCTTGGGCTGAAGTGATCCTCTTGTTTTGAGTCTCCCAAGAAGCTGGGACTACAGGCTCCTACCACAACATCCAGCTATTTTTAGGGATGGGTTCTCACTCTTGCTCAGGCTGGTCTCAAACTCCTGAGCTCAAGAATCCACCCACCTCAGCCTCCCAGAGTGCTAGAATTACAAGCGTGTACGTCTGTGCTGGCTGATTTTTTTTTTTATTTAATTTAATTTTCTAATTATTATGGTACATAATAGTTGTGTATCTTTATAGGATGCATGTGATGTTTTGATATAGGAATACAACATGAATTAATCAAATCAAGGTAATTGGGGTATCCATCCCCTCAAACACTTGACATTTCTTTGTGTAAGGAATATTCCAATTCCACTCTTCCAGTTATTTTAAGGTATACCCTAACTTACTATAGATTATAGTCACTTTGTTGTGCTATCAAATACTGTTCCTTCTATATAACTTTCTGACTATATTTTTGCATACATTAACCATCCCCACTTCATCCTCCCCTTACCTCTGATACCCTTTTCAGGCTCTGGTAACTGTCATTCTACTCTCTGTCTTTATGAGATAGTTGTTTTTAATATTTATCTCCCACATATGAGTGAGAACATGTAAGATTTTTCCTGTGCTTGGCTTATTTCACTTAACATAATATTCTCCAGTTCCATGCATGTGTTTGCAAATGGTAGGATTTCATCCTTTTCATGACTACATAACAGTCCCTTGTGTACATGTTCCACAATTTCTTTATCCATTCATCCATTGACAGGCACTAAGGTTGCTTCCAAATCTTGCCTATTGTGAATCGTGCTGCCATAAACATAAGAATGCAGATATCTTTCCAATGTTCTGAATTGCCCTCCTTTGGATATATGTAGTGGGATTACTGGATCATATGGTAATTCTATTCTGAGTTTTTGAGAATCTTTCAAACTATTCTCCACAGTGGTTGCACTAATTCACATTCCCAGTAACAGTGCATGAGGGTCCCCCTATCTCCACAGCCTTTTCAGATTCATTATTGCCTGTCTTTTTGATTTAAAAAGAAGCCATTTTAACTGGGGCGAAATGCTATCTCAGTGAAGTTTCAGTTTGCATCTCTCTGATGATTAGTGATGTTGAGCATTTTCTTCATGTGCATGTTGATGATTTGTATGTCTTCTTTCGGTTTGTATGTCTACTCTGATCCTTTGCCCATTTTTAAATTGGATTATTTGATTTTTTTTTTCTATTGAGCATTCTAGTTATTAATCCCTAATCAGATGGGTAGTTTGCAAATATTTTCTCCCATTCTGTGGGTTGTCTCTTCACTTTGTTGATTGCTGTGCAGAAGCATTTTAGCTTGGTATGATCCTGTTTGTTCAATTTTGCTTTGGGGTATGACTTCAGGGGTATGACTCAAGCAGTCCTTGCTCTGACCAATTTCCTGAAGCATTTCTTCAATTTTTTTTTTTTTTTTAGTAGTTTCATAGTTTCAGGTCTAGAGTTGAAATCCATTTTGATTTGATTTTTGTATGTGGTGAGTGTTAAGGGTCTGGTTAAGGGTCTTCTGCATATTCTTCCAGTTTTTTCAGCACCATATTTGAAGAGACATCCCCTTCCCCTCTGTATGTTCTCGGCACCAGGGTCAAAGATAAGTTCACTACAGATGTTTGGATTTATTTATGGGTACTCTATTCTTTTCCATTGGTCTATGTGTCTGTGTTTGTTGTTGTCGTTGTTGTTTTGTTTTTTTGCAGTTTTTGGCCAGGGCTGGGTTTGAACCCGCCACCTCTGGCATATGGGGCCAGCGCCCTACTCCTTTGACCCATAGGCACCACCCTACTTGTCTGTTTTTATGCCAAGATCATGTTGTCTTGCTTACTACAACTCTGTAGTATAAATTGAAATCAGGTAATGTGATTCCTTCAGTTTTGTTCTTTTCACTCAGGATAGCTTTGGCTATTCTGGGTCTTTCGTGGTTTCATATACATTTTAAAATTATTTTTTTTCTGTTTATCTGAAGAATGCCATGGGTATTTTGATGGGGATTGCATTAAATCTGTAAGTTACTTTGGGTAGTATGGACCTTTTAACAATATTGATTCTTCCCTTCCCTGAACATGGAATATCTTTCTGTTATTTTGTGTCTCCTCTTTAATTTCTTTCATCAGTGTTTTACAGTTTTCACTGTACAGATCTATTACTTCTTTTGTTAAGTTTGTTGCTAAGTGTTTTATTTTGTTATATTTGTAGCTATCATAGATGTCTTATTTTCTTGATTTCTATTTCAGATTATTTACTGTTGGCATATAGAAATACTACTGATCGGGGTAGCACCTGTGGCTCAAAGGAGGAGGGTGTGGCCCCATATATGCCATAGGTGGTGGGTTCAAACCCAGCCCTGGCAAAAACTGCAAAAAAAAGAAATGCTACTGATTTTTGTATGTTGATTTTGTATCCTGCAGCTTTACTGAATTTATCAGTTCTAGTAGTTTTGGGGTGAAGCCCTTAGGTTCTCCAGCTTCATCCAGGCTGTTCAATGTGATATATCAACAAAACAAAGGACAAAAACCATATGATCATTTCAACTGATGCTGAAAAAGCACTTGATAAAATTCAACATCCCTTCATGATAAAAACTATCTGCCACGTATGACAGATCCACAGGTAGTATCATATCACATATTGTATAGGGCAAAACTGAAAGCTTTTCCTCTAAGATCTGGAACAAGACTAATAAGCCACTTTCACTACTATTATTCAACATATTACTAGATAATCAGACAAGAAAAAGAAATAAAGGGCATTTATCCAAATGGAAAGAAGGAGTCAAATTATCTTTGTTTGCAGGCAATATGATCTTATATCTAAAATATATTTCAGATACTGTCAATCAGTTTATGAGATGTACTCTGTGTAGCCGAAAGCTTCTTTTCTCTGTTTTTAGAAACAGAGTCTCACTTTGTTGTCCAAGCTGAAGTGCAGTGGCACAATCATAGATCACCACAGCCTTGAAGTCTTAGCCTTAAGCAATCCTCCTGCCTCAGCCTCCTGAGTAACTGGGATTACAGTTACTGCACCCACTGCACTCAGATTTTTCACCTTATTAACTGTGCAGAGCTTGGATTTGGAACAGACAAGACTATTCTCTTATCTTGGATGTGATGTGCAACTGGCATGGGTCCCCGTGTAGGACTGTGGGAACATCCAGAAAGAAAGAGCATTTCCAAGTGAACTCCAGACACATTTCATCATGTAGAACATGTATCTCCTGAGACAATGTTTGTGAAGTTTTTACTGCTTTCCCCCTCACTTCTAATCTGGGCTTTCTATCTGAACTATTAAATTTTAGTTCACATTAAAATATTTCATCAAACTTGCCTACCAAGAGCAAATAGTTAATTTGAGAAAACATTTTCTTAAACCAAATACAGTTACCAGAGATGAAAACTTTCCCCGATTCATAAATCTTAAAGCCAGAATTTCCACCAAATATCTGATGTTCTATTGTTGCCATATTTTGATCTGAAGTGGAAAGAACTACCTATATTACAAATATTGTTGCATCATATAAAATAGGAAATATTTGCATGGGTTCTAATATTATAGAACAGAAGAATACTAGCAGTTTCTTTTTTGTTTCTCTGAAGTATTCTACAAATGTACAGATGACATAACAAACTTCCCGAAGTATTTCTAACATGATTCTTAATGAAAAATATGTAAACTTTTTTGCAAGTAAATATTTTAACTTAAAAATGTAGACTTCCCAGTATCAATGAGTAAAAACTTTCATTTATACATATGGACCATAGTATCAGTTCTTTTCTAATTACTTAAGCTGCAGAAGAATTAATGAAGATAATTGAATGATTATAAAGTTAATTTGAGATTTATAAATGTATGGTTTACACTTCATAAAAAACAGGACAACCTTTTTACTTTCCTGTCAGTATCAAGAGTTCTTAAAAAAGTTATCCATGTTGTTTCAATGTCTCATTTTATTCTGCCAGTGTAAATATTTCTTCTTTTGTATCTCCATTTTCACTTACAAAAAGAAATGTGTGTCCATTCTTTAAGATTAAATCAATGTATTAACATTCAAATACATACAATAATCACAGATCTCATCATAATATATGATATTTTAGAGAAGTGAGTTTCTCCTATTTTAAATAGGAGTTGATACCGTTTTTCACATCTTCTTGGTATCTGTAGAGAAGTTTTTCTGGTCATTCAATTCCATTTTGCATGGATGCCACTCAGGCAACCTGTTAGCCTGAATCTGTCCCTTGTAGTGAGTCACTGTAGTGTTTCTTGTAGTGATTGGATGGAAAGAAAAGAAAGTCTCCTTTGGAGAGGATGAGGAGAGGAAAAACAGTATCCCTGTCTTGTATATCCACTGTGTCCTCAAGAAGCTGGCTGTCTACACATTGCTGGACTGAGTCATTCTTTCCAGAATCTTCAACGCCTTTGCCCTTATTATCTTTTGAGTTCTCTACATTGCTGAAATCAGATTTTGTGCTCTTGTCTAGCTGAGGAAGTGACCAAGCAGTTCTCCAGAGAAGCAAATGCCTGGAAGAAAAGTACGACTTGGAAACCTGGCTGTATATGACCTCTAAAGTTCAGAGGGGAAATCAGATTTGGAGGCATCAAAACACCCCCACGCCCCCACTGTCAACTTCCCATTAAAAGTTCTATAGCCATTTCCAGGAGTTTGAAAAGTAATTATGCATCTTTTTCTTTAATCACCTTAATTCAATAAAATAGTGGTTGTGATGTCCCTGTCTTTAGCTCCTTTATGTAGTTACAGTCAGTCATAGAAATAAGAGCTAGAATGATTCTGATACTCCCAAGAAAGCAGGCGATGGGAGGAAAACCAGGTGCTTACAGCTTCAGGCTTATGAAATCCTTGCTTCCTCTTCAGCACATAGGTGGCTTCCTATCATCTTAATTTAATTTGAATAGTATCTTTATGGAGTGGGGGGACAGGAATTTTGATGAAATACAATTCAGTTACTATAGGAGATTCTCGTTAGATATTTTATATGGTATTTTAAGTAGTTATCTATTTACAAAGGGTACGTACAGTGCTGCTTAAGAGCCTTTCTTACTTATCCCAAACATTGCCATGTAGGGTGCTGTGTTCATACCATAAACTATAAGATATAGCCTAATCATCTAAAATAATTAAAATAACTAAAACATATTTAATGGCGTGCTAATTAGGACTGTGTAAACACATGAGAAAACGCTCTTTGGGCTTCCACATTATCTCCTGTATTTAAATGCTACGTTATGAAACAATGACAGAGAACTCTGGAATTCTGCTGTAGCAATAAACCCATGGCACACACAACTGAACACAATTGAACACTCGCAACACACCCAATTGAATGCTCCAAGTTAGGTATTAACTGATTAAACAATTTTAAGAATCACGTGGGAAAAAAAAGAATCACTTGAAAAATAACTAATCCATTATGTCATTATGGCTAGGTTTACTGCTTCAGAAGCACTAGTCCAGCCATGCACACAGAACCTCAGAGAATCCAGTGCTGTTTTTAAAAAGTAAGAATGCAAAAATTGCTGCCTGCTTATTTTAGAAATTGTATCTCCACAGATGGGAAGCTTGAATTTGCCTCTTGGGCAGAGATTGGAAGTGAGGACAAGTGCGTTGGGGAGCATTTTGGCTGCAACTATTACAGATTTTTCAATTTTCTCTGGCACTGAAAACTCAGTTCACTTTACGGCCACTGAAAACTACCTCTAACCTTGAGGTAGCCTGCCAACAGTGACATCTAGTGGTCATGCTGACTCCCTTCCCCCCACCTCTTTCCTGCTCCTCCCACACCACAAAGCCCTCTCCCCCGACACAAAGAAAGAATGTTATCAGAGTTATGGTGTTTAAAATTGGATCTCTCTTCTAGCATCCACCCTTAAATGGTCTTTCTGGATCTCTAAGGTGCTTCAAATGCATGTGTTGATGGATCAGGACATTTTAACTGAGTATTTCTTTGACTCGCATGAAAGTCACCTAACAATATAGCAAAAGGAGAATAATTGGGCTCAAATGTTTAAAAGGACAAGTTTGACAGCCTGAAACACTTGGTGATGGGTAGAACGCTCACAGGTGCTCTGTTTGCTGTTCCGCACTGCCCTGCCCCCTTCACACAGGAGGCTGCCACCAGACCAATCTCCCCAAATTGTAACTCTCATCAATCCTTCAGTTGTCCCCAGCTCCCAACCACGTTGAATCCATACGTGCCTAGAAACCACTCCGAAGAATCGTCCACCTTACTTATTTCTCACAGTCCCTCAACACCTTTCTTGACTCCATGGCCAAGTTAGTTTCCTCTCTGTCCTCAGAACCCATTCATCATTTCTGCTTCTCTGACTTTGTTCCTTCATTTCTGTCTCCCTTTTCTTTTCTGATACCCAGTTTTTGAGGTTTAAAGCCATTTTTTCTCAAGTCTGTCTTATCCCTCTCTTCTCTGAATTTCCATTTTACTCACACTTAGTACCGCACAGTGAAGCATGAAATGGTCTCACTGTTTGTTAGTCTTATCTCATATGCTAGTGTTTAAACCCAGCGTGTAATTTCCATGGTTTTTTTAATGGTGTGAAATATATAGAACATATCCTTTTCTAAACCATTCCTTAATCTTTCCTCAAGTTTCAATGGAAAAACTCTCTTCTTCTCTAACGAGTAGGTGGACTGTAGTTGTTGGTAACTACTAGCATAACGTTAAAGCTGAGATGCAAAATAATAAATAAACCTTAGCTCAACTTGAGTTGTTATTAAAATTTGTTCCCAGGAGATTTTCAGGGCAACATAATAAAGATAGAATGAATTCCCTTTATAAACACTAGATACAGCACAACTGAGCAAAACGACATAGAATAGGGTGGAAATCTTTCTTTGTATTGAAAAAGCTCTATTTACCTTTCTTTAGGAAACGCATCCACTCTAAAATGTTATCCTATATCTCCAACTGAACTTCTGTTCACTATTGTTTGACAGACCACTACTTTTCAAATACTGTGCTACACTAATCATGTGTATTATCTAAGGAATGCTCAGTGCTAAATTAAAATTCTTAATTTTTATTATTTTTTAAATAAAAGGAACTTCCATACTAGAATTTGGATGAATAAATCTAAGATTCTATTACACATCTACTAAGCATTAGCCAGGTTAATATCATATTGGTTAAGATTCAACGGAAGGATTGAATTCTCTCCTGGGCACCACGTTTTGAAAGAGACAGACAAATTGGAGAGAGTTCAGAGGGGAAGAACAAAAATGATCAAAGGTTTGGAAAATCAGCCCTGTGAGGAAAGGTTAAGAGAATCAGGCCTGTTCTGCCTAGAGAAGAGAGAACTGAAAAGGGCCATAATAACTCTCCAAAATACATAAAAGGATGTTTTCAGGAGGAAAGGGACCAATTATCCTCATTAGTCAACAAGGACAGGACTAGGAGTAATGGGACTTAAGCTGCAGCAGAGGAAGAAGGAAAAAAAGATTAAATATTATGAAAACCTTCATTTCAAGGCTAGGCCTAATGCTTTTTCTGAGTTAGGGGTAAAAACAAAAATCAGTCCTGCTCTGATGGTAGAGGGAATATTAGAAAATTACCAGAGAAAACCTTGGCAACTCAAGAATTCTAAGGAAAAAAAAAAGGAGGAAATTTTGATGGTACGTTTAAAATGTAGATAATGCTCTCCACTCCAGCCCAGTGAAATAGCTGCTACTTTCACCCAAAGCCATATAGATACATATGTGTATAAACATCTATACACAAAGATGGATGAACACAGACCAGCAATTACCCATTGCTACACAATTTCAGCTCCTTTTTCATGAAATTATTGCATCAAAATAAGTTTTGTCTTAAAATAATATACTACCAATGTGCTTTGTTCTTAGATTAAATATAATAATCTTCTTAAAAGATGGTGAGACTGATAGACCTTTAAGTATAGGTAACTCAAGCATGAGTACAATAACCGAGTGCAATGGAATATAATAGATTTGAAACAGCACATTTGTTTGTATGTTATTTGTTTTTATTGCTTGCCATCCACTTACTGTTTTTCTAACCCCCTCCTTCACTGACGAGGTAGGGGACACCAAGCTTGAGTGAATATCTCCATTTCTTTCCACCTCAGTGCAAACCAGATTCTCAATCTCAGTTTCTCCCTTCCTTCCTTCTCTCAACGCATGTTTATTGATGGTCTGTTATTTGACCAGGAACCCAGCTTTACTTGATCAATCATTCAATCATGTAGCCAATAATATTTATTGATGCCTTCCACATCCTGGGCACCATGATAAACACTGGCTATAGCCTAAGACAAGAGGTAGTTTGTTCTGTCCTTGTGGAGCATACAGTTTGATATAAACAAACACACCTAATGTGTGAGGAGGGTTGAGAAGGGCGAGTATAGGGAGTAAGGAGGCACGTGTCAGGAGAACCCAAGTTCGTCTAGGGACACTGCCTTGTGAAGAAAGTGAGATCTGAAATACCAATGGTGAAAGTTAGCAGGTAGACACAAAGGCGGGAATAGGTAAATAGGCTGGTGTTCCGTGTAAGGGGAGCATCATGTGCAAAATTTCGCAAAGGAGAGAGAGAGCAATGGTATTTACAAATCCATGTATTTTATATAACTACCATTAAAAAAATTGAGATTAATAACAGGGTACAAATGATTAGGTTACTTTGTTTGCATGTGTTAGGTCAAGTCCAAGTTGTAGCTGTGCCCCTCCCCCAGGAGGTGTGCCACATGCCCCCATGCAGTACCCGTTAGGTACACACCTAACAGGTTAGAACACACCAATTGGTTAGAACACACCAATCCTGCTCCTCTCTCCTCCCCCCTCTCCTCTCCCGCCCCCCCCCAACTTGAGTTTGTGTTTTTCTCTGTGTAGAGGTGTATTCGACCGTCTACTGGTTTCATATTAGTATTGAGTACATTGAATACTTGCTTTTCCATTCTTGTCATCCTTTGCTAAGGAGAATGTTTTATGAAACTACCTGGAACCAGCCTTTTAAAAAAGGGGTGATTGGGCAGTAATTCCTTCTCCACAAGTTTTCGCCATTTGTAAGAGCTGCTCCGTAGACACTGGTTTCTGAGAGCCATCTACCGCCACAGAAAAACCAGCTCACCTTTACACTGACTCCACGTATGCTATCTATTTGTCTTTTAAAAAACTTATCATTATATTACAACTATAAAAGGAGAAAGATTAATATTACAAATTCACTACCTAGAGTCCAGGATTATCAACACGGTCCAAACGTGGTTTCAAAATCAAAGTTTTTGATATGAAATAATATTTTTGTGAGCCTGCTCTGGAGTAAAGGTTAAAAGCTGATTATTCTGTATAATACATATTACAAGTATTGAGTTTCCTCTAGCAACTGGAAAGGGAGGATCTAGGGATGTTCAACCTGTGGGCTCATGCAGATTATCTGAGGTCTGTTTTGCTTATCTGTGGTGTCAGATATTGCACAAAGTATGCATAGACCTTTCATTTTATTACTCGTCAGCTTTTATTAGTGTTTGTGTATTTAATGTGTGGCCAAAGACAATTCTATTGCTTCTAATACGTGGCAGAAAAGAAAAAAGGTTGGACACCCCAGAGTGTCCTCTTAGGCCTGAGACAGGAGGAAATGGCAAAGAAATGCACCCCCCAAGGAGAAAGGGACTCCTCAAAATATGGTGGGAAGTAGAACCAGGGAGGAAGAACTGCCAGTGAGAATTTCCCCAGAGCTGGGAGGAGTAAGAACCTTTAAGACTTGTAAAATCCTATTTCACGTTATTTACTATTTTTTGCTGACCTATAATATGTCTCTGTTTTCTGCAAATAGTGAAGAAAGTCTCAGTATCCTGAAAGCTTGGGAAATAAGTGAGGCTAATGATCAGTCATTTGAAGGACTGTAAGAGAAGAAGGTGAGACGATGAATATAAATCAAGATTTGAAATAAAGGGAATGTTCATACTAAGAGATGAAGACAGGGGCTCTAAAGAACCCTAGGATGTTTCGGGGATGGGTGTTAGATCCTGCAGAAATCAGAGAGAAATCGAGCTGTTTGCCACGGATGTTCAAGGAAAGGGATGTTAAAGTAAGAGGGAGACTGGGGAACGCTTAGGGTATTTGTGAGATGCCAGTGATTGTGTGATGGACACTTATTTCAATAATAGCTTTTTGGGATTGAAAAACACCTCTGGATTAAAAGGAGGAAAGAACACATATTGAATATATCTGCATTTGGTTTTACAAAATTGAATCTTACTGTATTCATCGTTCTGAAATTTTATTCTTTGGAAAAGGAATATATTTTCCTTCTGTGCTGATAAACCTGATTTTTAGACACAAAAATAATTACTTGGCATTAGGTCTTTTAATGGTCAAAAATAACGAGACTAAATAATTCTAAAAGGGACTGTATAAAATATTTTTTGCACTATTCACGTAAACGTGGAACATCTTGAACTGTCTAAGTAATATTCTTTTGGGTCTATGCATTTGGCCATTGCTTACTTTTCAAGGTTTTTAGAGTTAAATGTTGATATTGCAAAGAAGCTGAAAAGTAAAATATTTATTGGCTGGGTGCAGTGTCTAGAGCTTTGGGAAGCCAAGGCAGGAGCATTGCTTGAGGTTAGGAGTTCAGGACCAGCAGGGGCAATTTTATTTTCTACCAAAAATAAAAAATAAAAAAAATTGCCATTTGTGGTACCGGTAGTTCCAGCTACTCGGAAGGCTGAGGTAGGAGGATCACTTGAGGCCAGGAGATGGAGGCTGCAGAGATAATTGTGCCACTGCACTCCAGCATGGGGGCGGGAGAAGAAGAAAGAGAAAAAATGAGAGAGAGAGGACAGAGAGAGAGAGAGAAAGAGAGACTGTCTTAAAAAAATAATTACTTGACAGTCTCTGGTGAAGATAGAGAGATTTTGTCTCCCCAGAGATCATGGAAAGAGAGTTGACAGAGTTGACCAGGTAACAACTGAGCTGGAGGTGACTGCTGCTTTATCAGCTCCAAGTCTTCCTTGCCCCCCTCCACCTAAGGCCCTGTGGTTACCTGGCAGGAGGTATTCACATCCTCTATAATTAGGGTGACCAGATTCTAACATCTGTAAGGCGGGACAACATGGCACGGGGGCGGAGTGGGGACTGCGTAGGGCAGGGCCTGACAACAAGGCAAACTTTGATAAGCAGTTCTGGATAATCACTTCTCAGCAATTATTTATTACAGTTTAACATTATAAAATTAACAAAAATAATATAAAACTCATATTCTGGTGAAATAACCATATGGTGGCCGAAAACTGTATATTCCCTTCTTGTTCTCCAGCCCGTTTGTGCATTCTTTCCAAAAATCGGGACTTTTTAAAAATGCCACGGGATGCAGGACAAATTGTTGAAAAGTGGGACTGTCCTGCCAAAATCCAGATGTCTGGTTACCCTATCTATAATGAAAGAATTGTAAGAAGAAATCTCAGCTTCCTGAACAACTAGGGAGTGGCTCTTCAGTTGTAGATAGTCTTAACATAGGTGAGAAATGTGTGTTTGAGCTGCCTCACTTTGGATTAACAGGAGGGCCAATGGAAACTCAAGAGGGGTGTAGGTAGGGGTGTATGTGTGTGACAGAAAATAATTAGAATATCCTCAGCATCACCCTCTGTCAAAAAAGACACTAAAAAAGACCAGAACTACATGAGTAGCAGATTTATTCCTTTTAATTGATCCTATAACTTTCTGTGCTGGGAAATTAAGTACTAGTAGGTATTCTAAATAGTATTTAGACCAAAAAAGTGTAAATGCTGTATTAAGTACAGTTCTTTCACTTTAATTCTGACACTGTCTACCTGGAGATAGTAGCAAGGAGCAAACACATGTCAACTCTGACTAATTTAAACAAAAAGAAAATTACCAGAAGGATATGGATACCAGAACCCAAAGATACTGGTCTCCAAAAGGATGGAAAGTAGAATATTCCAAGAGCGCTTCCAGGCTGGTGAAGACATCGAGTGCCGGGGTGCAAGTGTGGTAGCACACTCTGACTCCATGGGGACCTAGGCTTCTGGGCATAGAACCTTTCTGGATCTTGCCCTGTGTATTGCTTCACTCATATCCTTTATAAAATCCTTTGTATAAATCTATGGGTAAGTGTTGTGCTTCCCTGAGTTCTTTGAACTTCCCCAGCAGTTTAGATGTAAGTGTACAAAGGTGCTAGTCTTACACTACCTGGGATATTGCAATATAATTCTGACACTGACCACTTGGAGTTGGTGCATAACCCACAAGTGAAAGGGCTTGGTTCCCCAGGGAGTCTGCCCCCACTTCAGATGCCAGCCACAGTGGCACTCTCAGGCCACCTGCCCTCCCATGACTGGCTCTGGATTCAGAGGGCTCCCATGAGCACCCTCAGATAATTTGTTCAAAAGACTCACAGAGCTCAGGAAAATGCCATATTTACAATTGCGGTTTTATCCTAAAGGATACAAATCAAGACCGGTCAGGTCAAGGGATACCTGGAACAAGGTTTGGTAGGGGCCCAAACTCAGAGCTCCTGTGCCCCTTGCCCTGGAATTAGGGCTCATCAGCTTCCTGACACAAGCCACAAGCTTCTAGTCATATGGGAGTTGTCCTGGTGACCAGCCTCTATCCCAAGTCATCTCATCTTTTAGCATGAACTCAGGTGTGGTACAGGAGGTTCATGAAGAACAAAGATACTCACTCCTCCTACTTGGGAAATCCAAGGACCTGGGACAAAAAACCAGTCAGATTTGTTATTATGCAACAAGTGCTCTGGTTTTGGAATAGTCTTACAAAGAGTTTGGGAGGTGACAAAGATTCTTTGCTTCACCAGACATTTGTCAGGTTCCTGAACCTTCTGCTGGACCTGTCTGTGTTCTTCCTTGTATACTTCAGTTTAGCAAGAACCTCCCACTCTCACAATCCGATCAGCCTCAGTATCTGATGGGGTTCCTCTTTTCCACCTTCCCCCGCGTGATGTCTGATTGCCCTGCCCTATCTTCAGCAAGAATCCTGTTAGATCCCTTTAGCAGAATCCCCCTAACCTCTGATATTTCCTCTTAGTAATTTCCTATCTGCTGACCCTCTCCCTATTCCTTGGCAAGGAATTCCTACGTGTCTTGCTGTATTTGGAGTTAAGATCAGTTTCTTCCCTCCACTTCAAAATTCCATTGCAGTGACCCCCATACCTATCACGATGGTCTTGAATAAAGTATGTACTATGATGCTTTCACAACTGTCACTAAGTATGGTACAACCTTCAAAATTGACTACTTCCCTACATTGACCACCTCCTTCAGTTGGCCTAATTTTTATAAAACACAGGTATGTGTTATCAATACATAGTAACAGTTCCTCATGTTGACTGCCTCCACTGTTGACTAATTTGTTGCAGTCCTTTGGATGGCCAACTTACAGAGGTTCTACTGTACTTTTTTTCTTTAACACCCACACTCAGTTGGGCCTTTAGTAAACAAAATCTTAAATCTCAAAATCTTAAATCACCCACTCTCAGTTGAGCCTTTAGTAAACAAAATCTTACTTTAAATCTTAAAGTAAACAAAATCTTATAAGATTAAAGACAGCAGTCTCAGCACGGGAGCCTTTATTTGTAATTTTTGTTTGTTCGTTTGTTTTTAGAGACAGAGTCTCACTCTGTCACCCTCAGTAGAGTGCTGTGTGGCATCACAGCTTACAGCAGCCTCTAGCTCTTGGGCTTAGGCAATTCTCTTGCCTCAGCCTCTAGAGTAGCTAGGACAACAGGTGCCTGCCACAACACCCGGCTATTTTGTTGTTGTTGTTGTTGTTGTTGTTGTTGCAGTTTGGCTGGAGCCAGGTTTGAACCCGCCACCCTTGGTATATAGGGCCAGTGCCCTCCTCACTTAGCCACAAGCACTGCCCCTATTTGTAAGTTTTTAATTCAATGATGCATTTATTCTACACATTGAAAATAAAAGCTTATTTGATTTTAAGTAAAAAACAAAAAGAATAGTTTCCAGGAATACAGGTAGCAGAAATCAGCTGACAGTTCCTCATTGCCATCAGGATGAGTAAGCTTGAATTTTTTTTTAGTCTTTGTTACTTGCTCCAGATTTAGGGTCCAGGAAGAGAGCCTCTGATTGACCCAGCTTAGATCATGTGCTCATTTCACTGATTTAAGTCCTCTCAAGTCCATATCTCACAGTTGAGACGTGGTTCTCCGTAGAACAGTTACTGGATGCTTAGTAGGCAAAAACAACAGATGTGCATGTCGCTACCGCATTTTGTTTTGCAGAAATATAAAGTGCCGTATAAGTAGCATTTCTGTTCTTTTGTGCCCATTCTTGAGTTTGAAATTTTGATTAAGGTTCATGAAAATGAAGCTATGACTCCTGGCTTTCTTTTTTCAATCTATCAGAACTTAGTTCTGGATTCTAATTAATGTGGTCTAGAAATGCAGAGCATGAAAACAAAGAGGTATTTCTGTACCCAACGGTAGTGTTAAATATTCACAGAATGAAAAATCACATGCTTACCTTGAAAAACACAAAAAGGCAAACTTTTCCAGACTCACATGCTAAAATCTTTTTAAAAAGAGGGAGCTGTAATCTTTTCATGACATGAAGTCTCTAAGGTCCACCCTCAGCAAGAAGGAAGGCAGAGATCCGAGTGGGTAGGTTGTCACCCCAAGCTTGATGTGAGATCAAGAGATTTTAGGTTAGGATAGTGACAACGACAGTGAAGAGAAAACTGCACACTCAGCAGATATTCTGGAAGTGAAGGGTATGATTCTACAGTGTAAATTATTTTAGAGGTAAGGATTTGAAATGACTGTAATAATATTCCCAGGTATTTGCTTTTATTTCTTTATTTATTTTTATTATTTTGGGGTCACTTTATTGTTCTTGGTCTTCAGGGAGTCTTTGAAATGATATAACTTGCAGTTTTTGGTCGGGGCTGGGCTTGAACCAGCCAGCCCTGGTAGGTGGGGCTGGCGCCCTATGCCTTGAGTCACAGACGCTGCCTGGTATTTGCTTTTAAAGTACTCATTCCTGGGAACTATAAAATGTCCCTCTGAGTATGTGTAACTAACATTATTAGTCCAACTTTGCAAATACAAAATGAAGACCTGCACATAGTGGTGATTTATCCAAGGTGAAAACCGAATCCTGTCACCTTCTTGATCTTCAACTTGTTTTATATTGTATTTTAGCATCTAATTTTTCTGCATTTTTCATAACTATAGGTTTTCAAGGCAGTTCCAGGTACTCTGCTATCTTCAAAATCAGGGAACTTGCACTCATTCATCTGCTTAAAAGTCCCTATTTGACAACTGTCTATGTATCTGTTTTGAATGAAGAAATGAAGAGTGTATCACCCAAATCAGGCCCTTTTCAAAAGCCTATTTGGAAATTCTACTTCTTTTTTTTTTTTTATCTATTTTGTCAAATTTTTTTCATTCTGATACTAGTTAAGACGAAGACAATTTTCATGAAAAACATTTGTTAGGGAAGAAACCAAGCATGATTTCTTTAGCCCCTTGTACCACGTGGAGACATTACAATTGCAAAAAGACAGATGGCAGGAACCATGCCTGCTCCTCTGAAAACATGAGGTTTCTTAGCATTTGTTTAATTAAACACGGCTGCTTCCACAGCTTCTAAACTGATGTTTTTAAGAACTCTTAGAAAAAAGTATTCACTTCATTTTATTTGCATAGCCGATACCAAGTTTTTTAACCAAATCTCTTTCCAGAGCTATAATAATATCCAGGAAACTCAGAAAAATATGTGAAAATGAATTGGCTACAGAACGTTCAGAGTTGAGACTTAGGTTCCATTCTGGATGCTCCAAGTGCCTATTTAGCCCTCACTGGTGGCATTTACAGTTCACCTGATTTCTAGCCATTGGAATGCACACCCAGAAAAGTCCAATTGCTTGTTGGAAGGATTTAGTGTATTAGATTAGAGAGGACACAGGATTTTGGTTTCTGGCTCTCTAAGTGATCATTTGAGTGACTTTACAAAAGTTTCTTAGCTTCTTTGTTCATCTCCCATCTCCCTCATTCCCCCAGCTTTCCACCTTTACACCTTTGTTTTTACCCCCAAGCAATGAAAGGGGCACTGAAAAATCTTCATAGCCTGAAAGTATAATACTAACTTATATTTCAGAGTCAACATAAGTAACTGAATTGATGCTTCATGATCTGGTGTCTTTGTGATCAAAATATAAGCAGAACAGTATATGATTAAGAAGACCAAATTACCGAGAAGTGATCTTATGTAAGCTGCTCCTTTTGTTTATACTTTGGGAGAATTCTTTTACTGTATACTTTCCTGCATTTGAACTTCAAGATTTCAGAATCCATTTCAACTGACTTCTCATGGTTTATATCCCTCTAGACCCTATAAACTGAAAGTGTAGCTCTTAAAAGAGATATTTTTCTTTTCTTTTTTACAAATG
Organism: Otolemur garnettii; assembly: GCF_000181295.1. Classification (NCBI taxonomy): domain Eukaryota; kingdom Metazoa; phylum Chordata; class Mammalia; order Primates; family Galagidae; genus Otolemur; species Otolemur garnettii. The sequence continues at coordinate 24,379,327 of NW_003852400.1, forward strand.
TTTTTGTAGTTCTATTTCACTCGACAAATTTACTTAGAGGAAAAGATAATAATAGCTGATGTGTCCAGTTAAGATTTGTTTGGACATGCATTAAAGATACAATTTGATGTTTTCATAAACTACTGTATACAATAGATTTCATCCAATACTTGCTTTTAGCTGATGTCTAGTTCTTCTTCTTTTTTTTTTTTCTTGAGACGAGTCTGACTTTGTCACCCTTGGTAGAGTGCTGTGGTGTCATAGCTCACAGCAACCTCAAACTCTTGGGCTTAAGCAGTTCTCTTGCCTCAGCCTCCTGAGTAGCTGCAAATATAGGCACCCACCACAATGCCTTGCTATTTTTTTTTTTCAGAGATGGGGTCTCGCTTTTTTCAGAGATGGAGTCTGCAACCTGTGAGCTCAGACAAGCCACCTGCCATGGCCTCCCAGAGTGCTAGATTTACCAGTGAGCCACTGCTCCCAGCCTGATGTCTAGTTCTAAAAAGGAACATTCTTTTTATATGGAGGGAAGTCAAGCAGGACATCTGCCTTTCACAATGGTCCTCAATTCCCTTTAACCCATGAGAATTTACACCCAGTTGAAGATGTGGAAAGACACTGAACACTATATGCTATGTCATTGAAAGTCAGGGGATTGTATGGTTTTCCTGAGTCTGGTTCAGGAGCTTATATGGGGCAGTGGTGTTTGTTGTAGCGTCATGGGATGGCACATGACCTAGGCCTTGAAAATGAGGGTAGCACTTTATCCCTTACCCCTAATGACTGGTTCAGGAATGTGAGTATTTTCCTATCTAGGCCAGTGATGATCAGTTTGAGAAAGAAGAGGTTATTTTTGTTGGTATTGCTATGCTGGTAAGATATAAGCCTGGGGCTAATATGGCCCATAGTTACCATCATGGCTTATTCATTCTTGTAAAAGGACATAAAAAGACAGTCTACTAAAGAGATATTAAAAGTGACTAATGGAAGTGACGGCCTGTGGCTCAGTGAGTAGAGTGCCAGCCTCATAGCCCCATATACCGAGGGTGGTAGGTTCGAACCCAGCCCCAGCCAAACTACAACAAAAACAAAAAAATAGAAAAAAAAATAAAATAAAAGTGACTAATGTTCAATACGTCTTATTAGTAATCAAAGAAACAGATTAAAACCACAATGAGGCATGATTTACTTTTTAATAGAAAAATTACGGATTTATTAATTAGGTGACAAATTAAAGCATTGGAAAGAATGCTGTTTGCTATGGCTTCTTTTATTTATTTATTTATTTTTTTGAGACAGAGCCTCAAGCTATCCCCCTGGGTAGAGTGCTGTGGCTTCACAGCTCACAGCAACCTCCAACTCCTGGGCTCAAGCAAGTCTCCTGCCCCAGCCTCCCAGGTAGCTGGGACCACAGGTGCCCGTCACAACGCCTGGTTATTTTTTTGGTTGCAGCCATCATTGTTGTTTGGCGGGTCTGGGCTGGATTTGAACCCGCCACCTTAGGTGTATGTGGCTGGCGCCTTAGCCACTTGAGCCACAGGTGCCGAGCCTGTTTGCTATGGTTTCAATACGTCCTCCAGAAGGTTTTGTGTTGGAAGCTCGGTCATGATTGACAGTGTTGAGAGATGGGGCCTTTGGGAGGCAAAGGAGTCATGAAGTCTTCACTCTTATGCAAGGAGTAATGCTATTATCATGGGAGGGAGTTAGTTATTGTGGGAGTGGCTTTGTTATAACAGTGAGCTTGCTCTTCTACCTGCTGTCTTGGCCACCCTCATTCCCCCCTCCCCCCATGGAATGACGTTGTTAAGGGCTGGTGTCATGCTCTTGGACTTTCCAGTCCTCTGGAACCATGAACCAAATAAACTTCTTTCTTTATAAATTACTCAGTCTTTAGTATTCTGTCATAGCAGCAGAAAATGGACTAAGATGTGGAAGATACTACAAAATATTCAAGTTTGTAGAGGTAGACATTTCTGTAGCATTCTTTGAAAGCCATTTGAAAATACCTACCACTATTCTTTATCAATGTCATAGTATTGGTCCCAATAATTGGGAACATATCCATAAAAAGTGTTCCTAAACGTGGAAGTGTTTAAGACACAAAACCAAAACCAAGTAATATTCAGAGGCAATAAAATACTAAGTAAATTATAGCAAATACTTTTCGAGTGATGTTTTAAGAGTAAATGCAGAATGCAGGGTCCAACATTGGAAGTTCATAGTCTGTTCATGCTATCTAGCTTATAATTGATTTGTATGATATTTTCCTTTTAAAATTTTAAAACTAAATCACTATTTTGCACTTATACTATCTTGCCCTCATGCTCTGAGTGTACTGTACTCCCTCAGCTAATGAGACTGGTGGGGTATTTTAGGCCATGGAGCACCAGGTTCTGACATCCTCAATTGCAAGTATTATGCAGCAAGTACTGTTTATTCTTCTAGGGTCTCTCTTTCTGCCGTTTAGTTTGTATTTATTGCAGAATTTTGATTCAAAATGTCATCCAAAAAGGTATGAGTGGTAGTGGAACAACTATTTCCGAGAATCAGATATTAAAATTCAGGTTCTCTGAAGGATTGAGGAGCCTTCAGGCAAATGGAGACGCAATACATCTGAGGGGAACAGGGATTAGGGAGAACCCTTCAACTTTTTGAAATCATATAAATATAACTGCAAGTCAGTACAGTTTTGTTTTTTTTTTTCTATCCAGTCTCCTGTATGACGGGCAGGGATACTCACCACTATACCAATAAGGTAGTTAGTAAAGATATTTAGGGCAGAATTTCTCTTTCTGTTTGTGGGGCTGACTCATAATTTGTAGGTCCCAGTGCAGAATAAAAATGTGGGATCTTGTCTAAAAAGTCAAGGAGAAAAGCGCTGTTAAAGATACATATGAAGCTTTTTCTTCCACAGTCTCACTCTCAAACTCATGGTGTTTTTATTTTCTATTTAATGTCATTCTAAGTAAAAATAAAAATTTGTTATTAAATGTTTAGCCCGAATTTTTCCATTCATTTTTATACTGTGTAATGCCAGTCTTAAATGCAAAAATGCTTATCATAGCATAATATAAAAATGAACAGGGAATATTTTGCATCCAGCAGTTTAGGACAAATACAAACCATATTCAGGAAGGTTGGAAGGAGGCAGAGATAGATTCCCCGGGTGTGGAGCGGGGGATACTTGTGGATTGGGGTGGGGGGGAGTGCCTGGTTCTGTCAGTTACTGGGTTCTACTTTTGCCAGCCATGGGATCTCTGCAACTCAGCCTGGGGCAGGGACTAGGGAAATTGAAGGTGCTGCCTCTGTCTACCATAGATGGGTGATCCCCAAGAACCATTAACCCTCAGGGCTGGAATGTACTTAGGATCTGGATGGGGCAGAGGCTGCATCTGGGTGGGTCGCCCTCCCTCACGTGAACCCACCCAGATGCGGCCACTGGTGGGCAGCTCCATAGACGTGCAGTGGTGCCGTCAGCCCAGGGCTGAGGCGTTGCCATCATGCCCTATCCCAAGATGCCACAGACTGCAGATACTAACCCCTCCCCTCTCAGCATTGCTCTGAGGCCCCTGCCAGGGATGGTGGGTGGCAGTTATTGTGGGTCAAGGTAGGGGGGATTTAGCCGGAGTGTGGTGCCAGGGAGTAGGGGAGTGGGCTGCTGAGAGCTCATCCTGAGGAGATAGAGGAAGGCAGGACCACGCGGCAGCTGAGGCTCCAAGGTCCTGGTGTGTGCCTCATTGTCCTACAGTCTTCTTGGTGCCCCAAAAGTGAGTTTTTTATTTATGATACTGCTCTCTGCTAAGTTCTCTCTCTCCAAATGAGATAGCTACCTTCTTTAGAACAATAAATACCCAGGCAGTGTTCAATACATGCTTGTGACTTCATTAAGAAAGCATATGAAGTCACCTGGTTTAAAAGCTGAAAGAGAGACAGAGGATCGCCAGGGGCTTTACACAGCTGTTTTACAATCATACAACTTATTATCAAGAGATCCAGGACTAAAACCATGTCTCCTAATTCTCACTTCAGGTGCTCTTTATAAGACATGATATTGCTTCAGCTAAAGTTTTAAATAGCAACCTGTTTTGAAACCTCATAAGCTCAGGGCAAGTTATATAATGCACAATAGGGAGATGATATAAGTTATGTCTGAGAAAAAGGAACAAATTGTGAAAAAGAGAGTTATGCATGATTCATTAGCAACTTGAGCAGGATAATGAGAAAAAGGAATGGCTCATTCACGTAATGTGAATAATACGGCTGTTTGTGTTTTCCTGTTAAGTCTCTATTGCCTCTCTGTGGCTTATTCTTCGTGGTGTAGTAATGGAAAATGTAAATGCCAAACCAGCTTCCCCCAGCATTCCCCACCTGGCTGGCAGCCTTCTTTCCCCATCCATAATGATAATCCTAATGTTAATCGGCTGTTTTTCAAAAGATAAATCAGGTAATTTCTCTCTTCAGTGCAATTAACTCAACACATTTTTGCTGCAAACCTACACTGTGTTAGGTGATGCAGAGGATATAAAAATAACTAAACCAACAACAAAACAACCTAATTTTCAAGGATCCAAAGAACAAAGAGAGGGTACAGGAGGTCTATTTACTATTTTGTTTAATCCAGGTCACTGCTACCTCTTATTATGACTAATCAAAAGCTGAGGTACGATATTACCAAAAACAAACACCCTGATGGGAAAGCAGGAGACATGGAATCTAGCTGTTTCTTAGCTTTTAATTAGCCGTATGACCTTGAGCAGGTCATTTAATCATAGTGGATCCCCATTTTTTTCATCTCTAAAATGAGAGGTTTGGATGGGAAGTAATTTCAAAGCTCCCTTCGAAGTCTCAAATCCCAATTTATGATTATAATATATTTATGTGAACTAAGCAATCATATAATTTATTCCAGATTATAGGAAAATTAACTTATAATTAACCAATGTTCCCCTTACTTTAATTTTTTTTTCTATCTTCACTCTCAATGAAACCACTTACTTTAATTCAGAGCACTGAGAAAAACTGAAATTACAAATCGAAATCAAGGCAAAACAAAGCTCTTGTTGTTGATGATGCTGGCAAGAAAGTCAATGGTTAAGGTTCAAATGCCTACTGTATCTGGACGGGGAAGCTCTACTGTCTCCTTTCTTTACATTTTGACTTAAGGTACAAAGCACAAGCATGCACAAGTGCGTGCAAATATACATGCATGTATACATGCAAATTCTATTTAAGGACGCAGGGAGGTAAAAGAAAGCCTTGTGACCCAGAGTTCACAATTCACCTACTCTTTGCACCAAATGAGAGTTTCCTCTTTCAGGCTGTGGTTAGTCTTGATTTTCTTGTGGAGCTCTGGGCAGGCTGGTACATATGTGTGTACAGCTTTGCCACAGATCATGCCCAGAACCCCTAGCAGCTAAAAACTGCGCCTAGGTGGTCCTGACCCTTTGAACCCAGATTTGACAGGGTGCAGTATAGGAGAACTCACATTCTTGTAAGTGTCCTCTCAAGTCTTTCTTTCTTTTTTTTTTCTTTTTTTTTTTTTTTTAACATTTCAGCATATCTTTGCTTCCTTTGATTCTTTTGAGGTTTAAGGGTGGTCACTGGCAGAATTACACAAATAGGGTGTTCACAGCTCAGCAGTCCTTGGATCCACATTTGGAGTTCTACGTGGGTGGCACAGGAATAAATGCCAATATGAAGCTAGGACAGATCTGTTAACAGAAATTAAATGACTCAGGATAGAGCCCTAAAACCTTCCATTAAAAGGCCTGAAAGACTTAGAAATTATAATAACAGAAAAAAAAAGGTCAATTAACAAATTGCTAATCATTTGAATGTATTATTTCTTTTTCAAAAATATATATGCTTTCATATATCTAAAAATTAGTATTTTTAACACTTTTAGTGGTAAGAGTCATCATAGCCTTTGAGAGTTGAGTTTGCTTCACACTGAATTTTTAAAAATCAAAAGGAGCCTACGTCAGGCAGAAAGGAAATGTCTTTGTGTTTCTTCACTCTTGTGGAAATAGAGTGGAAGATGAGAAAAATATCACCCAAAACATAGCCTATGAAATATAACTCATGGATGTTATCAGTTACCTTAATGCAATCAAACCCAATTTTACTAAATTCCACATACCTGTTTCATTAAATTTCCAGAATCCTAGTAGTGCAGTAACCAGTAAGGATCTGTGTCCAAGTTCTTTTTTTCAAAAATATTGAGCTTTGTGGGCATCACTAGTAATAAAGTAGCCTGCTCAAGGTTTTCACTAAAATTCACAATGATTAAAATATTCATATTGCCCATATATAAAAGTACATAAATTAAAAAGAATATTTTAACAAATATTCTTGAATTTGGTTTTTAAGCTAGCAGGTATTTCAGATTTTGCTTCTAACTGGTTAGAGGCAGAACAAATATCTGAATAGATAGCAAAGTAATTAATTTTCGGTATTTTCCTCTTGCCTTGAACCTCAGAAGTGACCTAGGTGAAGAACTATCCCTGCAGTTGCTTCCTACCTGGTTGTCAGGCCACCCACACTGAGCAGCCACAGAGCCTGATTTGTATATTAAGGCAATATTTCCTTTAGTAGTCACCGTATTGTGCTAGAATTGGCATAAAATGAGGGCCTCGGACATGGCTTCCCTGGACACAATTATGCATTCTTCTCTGCCTCATTGCCAGGGCAATTATTTTCAGGGAAAAGCTATTTCCAGAGGGATTATAAGAAACTCACAGGCTGCCAAAGGAAGGATTTTGAAAAGAGCTGTAGTGTTGGAAGAAATGATCCTGACCACATATGTTCCCTGATATCTCACAGAACCAGAGTGCAAAGCTCATAAAAGGGGCCCTTTTGGAAAGAAGAATTTTTTTCTCCTACTGAAAACTAATATAGCCTTTTTGGAGAGAAGTATGGAAAATCCTTAAAGATCTAAAAGTAGACCTTCCATTTGATCTACCCAGAAGAACAAAAATCATTTTACCACAAAGACCTTTGCACCAGAATGTTTATTGAGGCTCAATTCATAATTGCCAAGTCATGGAAGCAACCTAAGGGCCCATCGATTTGTGAATGGATCAACAAACTGTGGTATATGTATACCATGGAATATTATTCAGCCATCAAAAAGATGGAGACTTTACATCTTTTACATTTACCCAGGTGGAGTTGAGATACATTCTTCTTAGTAAAGTATTGCAAGAATGGAAAAATAAATATCCAATGTACTCCATACTAATATGAAACCAATATATAAACAATCATATGCTCACATGAACAATAAAATACAAATATAGTCTAGTATGGGAGTAGAAGGTGGGATGAGGGGAAGGAAGACTGGCAGAAGAAGAGAGGGCATGAAGTGGGATCTTACCTAATGTGCCCATTGTCAGGGTGTATAACACACCCGCTGGGTGAGGGGCTCTTTTACAAATGAGAACAATGTAACCCCCAAATTTGTACACTCATCTTAATTTGACTAAAAAGCAAATTAAAAAAAAAAAAAGTACTGGGGACTGTGGAGTTAGAGACAGAGATCTTGGACGGGAGGCAACGTTCTGCTGTACAAATCATGCTGAGGCTGGTGCTCTTCCTCTGATGTTTAACAAGTCAGAAGGTAACTCACAGGGGTCTAGGTTAAGTCTGTTAGAGTTGTGCTAGAGGTAAGTCCAGTTAATGAGTTATGATACGTTTCATGCGACTTCTTACAAGACCCTTATGAAGACTGACAGTTCTGAGGAAGGCAAATCTCAGCTTACATATACTTGAACAATTTTCTTGGAAGGATTGTTCCTACGGTGTGAAGGAGCCTTCCTCAGAGCCACGCAGGAAGCACGGCCTAGTTCTCTTTGCTTTGTATATGTGGAGTCTAAAAAAATCAAGTAAATTGCTGAAAGTCATCCTTTATCATCAAGTTGGGGCAAAAGATAAAGACTGAGACTCTTGACTCCAACTCTGTGATCTGTAGGCTAAAAGTCTCAGGAAGCACTACCTCTGGCCCCAGGCAAAATTGGGTAGCCGTCTCTGTGCTTTTGGTGACTGTTCTGGTTATCTGTGCTGTGTAACAAACTACCCCAAAACTTAGTAGCTTAAAACAATGGCATGTTTTTAGAATCTTTTAAAATAATCTTTCATGATTTTTATGGGCTGGCAATTCAAGAAGGGCTAGGCTCAGCAGTTCTAGCTCTGGCATTTCCTGTGATTGTGGTCAGATAGTGGTTGCAGCTGGATTGGGGGGGTGGAGCAGAGAGGCAGCTGGGAGCTGGCTTGGCACCTCTCTCTTTGCATAGGCTCAAGGCCTCTCCATACAGACTATTGGAGGGGGGGCTCTGTGAGGGCTTCTTCACAGCAGAACAGCCTCTGGTGAGAGGGCTTAGAACATGGCATCCCACAATTCCCACAGAAATGTTTCAGCCAGCCAGGTGGAAGCAAAACTGAGCAGAAAGTACAGAGATTTCCAGTATGCTCACTGTTGCCACACACACTCAGCTTCCCTCACTATTAAACTCCTGCACTAGGGTTGGCACATTGGTTACAATCAGTAAACTACATTGACACATCATTATTGCCCAAAGTCCATAGTTTATATTAGGGTTCCCTCTTGACATTGTATATTCTATGGATTTTGACAGATATATAATGACATGTATCCATCATTATGGTGTCCCGCAGAGTGGTTTCACTGCCCTCAAAACCCTCTCCCCTGCCTACTCATCCCTTCTTCCCCCTCCCTCCTTGTAACCACTGATCTTTCTACTGTCTCTGAAGTTTTGTCTTTTCCTGAATGTCATATACTGGAATCACATAGTATTTGGCTCTTTCAGATGGCTTCTTTCACATAGCAATATGCATTTAAGTTCCGCCATGAGTTTTCTAGCGGCTTTCTAGCTCATTCCTTTGTGGTGCTAAATACATTTCCTTTGTCTGTGTATACCACAATTTATTTATCCGTTCATCTACTGAAGGACGTCTGGGTTGCTTCTGAGTTTGTGCAAGTACGAACAAAACTGCTAGGGACATGTGTATGTGGGTTTTTGTGTGTACATAAATCTTCAACTCATATGGGTAAACAACCAAGGAGTGTCATTACTCGATCATATGATAAGAATATGTTTAATTTTGTAAGAAATTGCTGAACTGTCTTCCACAATGTCTGTACCAGTTTGTATTCTCACCAGCAATGAATGAGAATTCATGTTGCTCCGTATCCTCGCCAGCATTTGTGGTCAGTACCTTGGAGCGTAGCCACTCTGAACAGTCTGTAGAAGTATCTCATTGCTGTTTTAATTTGCATTTCCCTAACGCCTGTGATGTGGAGCATCATTTCATGCTTATTGCACCTGTATGTCTTCTTTAGGAAGCTGGTTAGGGCTTGTGGACATTTTTAAATTGGTGTGTTTGTTTTTCTATTGTTGGGTTTTAATGGCTCTTTGTATATTTCAGATAACAGTCATTTATCACATGTCTTTTGCAAACATTTTCTTCCACTTGGTGGCTTATCTTTTTATTCTCTTGACAGTGACTTTCACAGAGTAGAAGTTTTTAAATTTTAATAAAGTCTAGCGTATCAATTAGCTCTTTCATGGATGGTGCCTTTGGTGTTCCAGAACCCAGAGTTCAGGTGTAATGAATTCCTGGAAAAACATGTTTTATGGCAGACCTCTGCACAAAAATTGATGCTTTGATCTATAGAGACATTGCTGAACACCATCAAATACATGTATTTGTGTAGGAAAAAAGTCACATTTAAGTCTATGTTTGGCAAAAAAAAAAAAAAAAAGATGAAGTGAGAAAAGGCAAAACTTTGTGGCACTTATCCTAGAGAAACCACTCCTATAACTCACTTAAGGTATAATGGGTAAAGGTGATACTCTATGTCTGTATTGTTATTATATCTTTAAGCAGTTTATTTCATTTCATTTTATTTTATTTTATTTTTTGAGACAGAGTTTCACTGTGTCACCCTTGGTAGAGTGCCATGGCACCAAGGCTTACAGAAATCTCAAACTCTTGGGGTTAAGAGATTCTCTAGCCTCAGCCTCCCAAGTAGCTGGGACTACAGGCAATCTCCACAACACCTGGCTATTTTTTTGTTGTTGCAGTTGTCATTGTTGTTTAGCCAACCCAGACCAGGTTCCAACCTGCCAGCCTCAGTGTATGTGACCAGCTCCCTGACCACTGAGCATGGGCACAAAGCCCTTTAAGCTGTTGAATATATTGAAATAAATCTAGACTGAAGTCATATCCATGGCATAAGCTTGCTAGAAAGTAAGGAATGTGGCATAATCAAAGGTCAGAGGTTGCATTTAAGAAGTGATATTTATCTGGAAAATACATGTATTAATTATAGGCTTTTACTCTCATAAAAAGATCTGAAAATACAGGCTGAGTGCAGTGGCTCACTCCTGTAATCCTAGCACTCTGGGAAGCTGAGGAGACTGGATTTTTTGAACTTAGGTTGTAGACTATCCTGAGAAAAGTGAGACCTTGTCAGTAATAAAAATAGAAAAATTAGTGAGGCATTATGGTGGGTGCCTGTAGTCTCAGCTACTGGGGAGGCTAAGGCAGGAGGATCATTGAACCCAGGAATTTTGGGTTGCCATGAGTGAGGCTGATACTACAGCACTCTAGACTGGGCAACAGAGTAATACTCTGTCTCAAAAAAAAAAAAAAAAGTAGATGTGAAAATACAGTGGTTCAAATAAAATAGAATTTTATGTCTTCCCCATATAACAGTCCAGAAGTAATTGATAATTTAGACCATGTAGGTTTTTCAGCACGAAGTAATTTTTTCTTCCATGAGGTAATTCAGAGACTGAGTTTTTCTATCTTGCAGCTATGTCATTCTTGAGGGTGTTGTCATCTTCAAAGTTTGCTCTCTGGCTTTACGTTGTGTGTAAGGGAAAGGAGAGACAGAATAGCTAGACAGTGGTTCACGTAAATTCCTTTCTGAAGGATTTGATCAACAGGTTGCACACTTTTTAAACATTCTCCTGGCTCGAATTTAGTCATGTGCTTCTACCTAGATAACAAGGAAGGCTGGAAAATATAGTCCCCAGCTTGGCAGCACGTTTTCAGTTACAATGTGGGATTTCTACTTCTACATGGAAGAAGTAAGGATGAACAATTGACAGTCTCTATCATAAAACATTGGATTTCTGGTAGAAGGGATAATACCGCCAAAATGTTCATGCTCCCCTTTCTCACCTGAGCCCCTGCAGCTGCATCCAGTGTGTTATCATGGAGAACACCTAGGCTGTAAAAGGAGCCAGGGGATGGAGCTGGAGAGCTGACCAGAGGCAGATTAACAAGGCAGATTTTTTGCTTTGAAGTATTTCTATGAGATCACTTTGTTGTTGACAGTGTTGAATGAGAAACAAATCAACAAACACATATTTATTGACAACCTGGTGTGTACAAAACATTGCCTTGGGAGTTCTGAGAGCTGAAAGAAATATGAGATGATCTCTGCCTCCCAAAAGCACAAAGTTAACTTGTGTAGATTCATCTTAAAAAGTTAAAGAGCAATAAGATCATAGAATAATGATTGGGACACCCAATTACCCACCATGGCTATGCAGCACAAGAGGCCCTTATGGCCCACTGAAGTCCTATCTAAGCTTCCTATTGCACAGGTTGTCTCATGCAAGAGACAGCAAAGCCAAAGCACCAGTAATGAATAGTAAGGAGCTAGAGAAAGAAGACATTTTAAGAGTGTGTAGACTGGGGACTGATAACTCCACTCAATCCCAACCATCTATCTCCTCATGCCCGTGCATGGCCCCGTGAGTTCTGTGGAGAGCAGCACAGTGGAGTCCAAGGATGAAGAGCATGCTGGGGATGGACATTCTCCCAGGAACATTCCCAAAGAAGCAAATGTCACCTATCACTGGAGGAGAGATAAAATGGGGGGGGGGGCATGAAAGGCTATGCCAGGATGAAGTGAGAGGGACAAGGACCTGAATCAGTTTTTTTTTTCTTTAATTCTTCTTCTTCTTTTTTCTTTTTTACTCTGTTGCTCCAGGCTAGAGTACCATGGCGTCATAGCTCGCAGCAGCCTCAAACTTCTGGGCTCAAGCAATCCTCTTGCCTCAGCCTCCTGAGCGGCTGGGACTACAGGTGCCTGCCACAACACCCAGCTAGTTTTTCTATTTTTTTTTTTGTAAATAGAGACAGGGTCTCACTCTTTCTCAGGCTGGTCTTGAACTCCTGAATTCAAGCTATCCACCCACTTTGGCCTCCCAGAGTGCCATGAATGAGTTCAGGCATGAGCCACCATGCCTGGCCTGTGGATCAGTTTTAGAAAGGACCATGAATATGCTATCAAGAAATCTTCTGGATTGCTGCTTAGTGTGGAAAGCAACAGGGTGAGCTTGGCTGCAGATAATTTAAAGTAACACACTACCCCTGGACAATGAAGAAGTGTTACTTAGGTTAGGCTTTCAAGGTAAGATGTAAGTTGCTAATCACAGTGGTTTCTTCCAGAACCTAGAGCATATACAAAAGGTCCATTCTGAAGGTCTATATTTAATGAGCGAGGCATCTTTTACAGACTTTGTTCTATGAGTGTTTTATCAAGTTTTGTTTATTCTGTTTGGTGAGCCTAGTCTCTCGCAGCTTTCTTTGGGACTTCTTAAATGCACACGTCTTCAGAAGGGAAAGAGCAGCAGTTCTCTGCCACCTCCCTAGGCTCGGCCCTGCCTCAGAGTAGTGTGTGGGTTGCTATCACTGCTGGCTCTTAGCACAAAGCCTTGAAAAGGGGGACACAGGCTTGTACATTTGTGTTTTCATGCTGAGGGCGGTTACTTTCTGTACCATTAGGTGACATTTCTTTCATTGAACATCAAAATAAGGTGAGAAAAAAGCTTACTTAGAGTAATTCTACTCTCAGTGACATTAAGGAAATGTAGAGAATAAGGAGTAATTGACTAGAGGACCAGGGACACCTTGGAGCCTGAACTTTCTATATCCTTCCATAGGTCAATGGAGAGCATTTGGTGAGGTATTGGTTTGATAAAAATATGTAATGTAGGTATATTAGTGCATTCCTAATGCCATGCACAGTACAGGCCCACAGGAGAGTCTTAATAAATTGTGTTGAATGATGGGACTAAGTAATCTCTGTACAGTAGTTGTGGGTCAGACATTGACAAGAAAAATCATTAATATGTTCCTGCTTGTAGTATAGTTTTTTGTTTTTTTTTTAAAGCCTCAGAAATTTTGAAGGGGGAAAAGAGAAGAGAAGCATAAAGAAAAAAAATTAAAATCATCTCCAACTTTGCCTTTTATAGATAATCACTATTAACATTTGGGTGTATTTCTTCTGGTCTTTTTCTGTGTAAACCTTTGTTCTGATATAAAGTTTAATATGTTTAAACCAAGCACATAACTTAGAGAACAGAAGCATATATTAAAAAGTACTACATGGATTGACTAAGTTTGCTTCCCTGTTGGTGTCTTAAAACAAAAGAAATCTGCATTCATACATAGCTATATCTTGTACGAGTCACCATTAGCTCAATCGGCTGTATCAACACACACTTCATATTAGGCATACGCTCCTTTTTACTTTCGATTTTAGCAGCACTCAGTTGCGGTCTAAACTAAAACAAAACAAAATCCAAAAAGGCAGGAGAAAAAGCCTCTGCATGTTTGGAAACCATTCAGCTTTCTAATTTAAATAGCATTCAGCACTGTGTGCCATTTGTCAATTCTGGCTTTCTTTACTGAGGCTTTCATAAAAAAAGAGAGAACTTAGAGGCCTATGTGTTGCCCCATGTTGGATATTTTGCTAGTGGATATGATTGCAGTCCCTAAAATTGGCTTCTCGAGAAGCCTCCACTCCAGAGATCTGTAGTGGAGATAGCGGTGGGGCCAGCAAAATATTTTAATACATTGGCATTGTATAATTGGACACTAGCCTCGTTTTCCATAAGCCTTGGAAGGCCGTCCACAGACTTAGAAGTTAAGGCTTTTTTTGAGTACCGTCCACTCTATTGATACGCTAGACAAAATAACGGGCTTTTCTTATGTAAGAAATAAAAGGATTTATATGAATGGCATCTATTGTTCAGTTGGGAGGTCCCCCCTCCTGTTTCTTCTCCGTTGCTATCAAGCTGCCCAGGAGGTACAGCAGGAGGGGTGAGGGGAGGCCGGTATGTGCTCTCCCAACTCTTCACCACAGACCCGGCTGCCAAAGCTGAAGCAGCCACACAGAGAGCTAAGGAAACTTTAAAAACTTAATTAAGGGGAAAAAAGCAAACAAAATAATACTATAGTGGATTTACTTAGTGCTGTAGCCTTGCCAGGGAAACCACAGAGTATGCATTTACGTGTTTTTTATATAAGACATATCTAATTAAAACAGGAGACGGGACAGCAAGCTTTCTTCCAAGTTCATTTAAATACATGTTTATGCTGTGTTTAAATCCCCTGTGGGATAATGTAATGATGATCCAAAAGCATAAAAGCAATTTGATTAAGCAACTGTAGACTTTCATGAATACTTTTAACCTTAAGTATGTAGGATTCAATTGGTATGCCATACCCCGTGCAAAAGCTATCCACCCAGGCCGAGCAAGCCCCCCACACCTGAAGACAATGCTTTCCAGGCTGGGCTGATTGCCCTTCACCAATGTAAAATCCTTTTTCTCCTGCCTTAAGTCTCTAACTCAAAAAAATATACTTGTGCCCTATTTTTTGCTTGTTTCTTTAATGATTTTAAACTGGGCTTCAATATGGAGAAATGATAATTGTTTACAAGTTACCTAAAGTATCCAAATTATCCACATCTGAATAAAAGGAAATTTAAGGAGGGGGAAGCAAAATGTCACTCTGTTCTGGTTTGGATTATGTGTTAGGACTGTGCTTCTCCAAGTGTGGTCTACAGTCTAACAGCATCGGCATCACCAGCTTGTTAGAGATGCAGGATGTCAGGCCCTGCTGTGCACTCACTGAATCTGCACCTGCTCGTTACGTTAACAGGCTATCCAGATGACTAGTGAGCACATTAAAGTTTGAGAAGGATTGATTTGGATAAAGGCCTTCTGGAAAATCCTTCCTCCATCACCTCCCCACTGCCTCCTGAGATAACATGTAGGTTCTCCGTGCTAGTTTTGTGATGGCTACAATGTCACTAGGCAACGGGAATTTTTCAACTCCCTTATAATCTTATGAGACCACCATTGTATATGTGATCCGTTGTTGACTGAAATGTATGCAATGCATGATTATATTTAAATGTAGTACGGCTCGGCGCCTATACCTCAACCGGCTAAGGCGCCAGCCACGTACACCTAAGGTGGCGGGTTCGAATCCCCAGCCCAGGCCCGCCAAACAACAATGACGGCTGCAACCAAAAAATAGCCGGGCATTGTGGCGGGCGCCTGTGGTCCCAGCTACTTGGGAGGCGGGAGGCAGGAGACTCGCTTGAGCCCAGGAGTTGGAGGTTGCCGTGAGCTGTAATGCCACGGCACTCTGCCCAGGGGGACAGCTTGAGGCTCTGTCTCAAAAAAAAAAAAAAAAAAGAAGAACGTGAACAAAACATTTCTTTAATATTATGTAATTATATATGGCAAAATAGATGTTCTATTGAATGTTTATTCTGCCAGTGTTCTTGAAAAGGCTGTGTAATTCCATCATATTTCCATAAACTAAGAATGGACCTACGTCCTTTTTCTTTTGGTTGACATAGATCTCGTTTGACCTAACTTTGAAATGTATATTTCATTACTGACTGCATCTCCTGTGACATTCTTATTAAAATAATCTCCTCTGACTCATAACACTATTGTGCTATCCAAAAGGCTATTTGGAGTTTAAGTTTCAATGAGATAATTAAAATGAATAAACTTGTGATTTTGTGATTTGCTCTAAAATTCTAAGCCTAAGTCTAAAAACTTTGTGACATTTGCTAATATGTTTGTAAAGAAATACTGTAACCATTCATTGCTTATTTGTTAAAACACTCTTAGTACAGCCTTGAAAATAATATTTGAGAAGTTGCTGTGTGAATAATGTGGTTTCTAGGTCTCTTGAGATTCCTCTCTTTGTTCCATAAGTAAATAATTCTTACTTATCATTGTTTCTATAGAATGATACAGAGATTAATTTTCACTTAATTTGTTGTACTCATTCTCAACCAGCATGAGTAATATAAAAGACCAAGAAGTTCTATTCTTGCCAGTGGTCCTGGGAGTCTGTCAGATACTTCAGGATTTATCTTAAGCTCAGCCCAGGTACACAAAAGTTGTCAAGAACAACTCTTCTTATTATGCCAATGAAAGCCATCACGCTTATTTAATAGTAAAAACTCAGATGCGAACTCTGGTTTAAGGATTTACACAGTCAAGTGACACCAGCAATATAGCGGAATAGGAGCTTTCTGCTGTCACCTCCCTGTGGAAGCATCGACTTTGATAACTACTCATGAATGAGATTACCTTTGTAAGCGTCTCAGAGTCCAGCAGAGACTGGACAGCACAATTCTGAAGCAATAAGTATGAGAATAGACGCAAAGGAGAGAATAAGAAGAACAGTTTCGCTTCACTCACATCACCACTCCTCCCAGGTGGCTCAGCTCGGTGCCAGGAGAGACCTCCTTGGCCTGTGATTGCTCCAACAGAGGAAAGTGAGCGTGTATTATTGACTCACTTGACTGTGATCTCCACTCCACTGCCATGATCTGGAACTGAGTCTACAATAACTCCAGGGTATGGCTGCATGTGAGGTGATGGATACATTAATTAGCTTGATTGTGGCAATAATTTCACAATTTCTCTCTCTCTCTCTATATATAAAGACATCACATTGCACACTTTAAATATATGCAATTTTTTTATTTGTCAGTAAAATAATTTGTCAATAAAATACCTCACTAAAACTGGAAAAATAATCTTAAAAAGTCAAATAAAAATAGTTTAGTCTGGTCACATCATTATTTAATTTTAATTCAGTATTTCAAACAGCAATGTGATGTTCCAAAATGAGAATGAAGTTAAAAACCTATTTCTTAAAATAGTTCGTGCAGTTTCCACTATCATTTACACCACCATCATCATCTCCATCATTAACTTAATCATCACTTTCTACCTGCCAGGTACTGACTAGTCTAAATGCTTTTTATATATTAAATTGTTCAATTGTGCAAGAAGTTTTTGAGAGACATAATATAATTTTGTTTTGTTTTCTTTCCTTTTCTTTTCCTTTCTTTTCTGTTCTTTCCTTTTCTTTTTTGAGACAGAGTCCCAGTGTAGAGTGCCGTAGTCACTGCAACCTCAAACTCTTGGGCTTAAGCAATTCTCTTGCCTCAGACTCCCAAATAGCTGGGACTACAGCCTGCCACAATGCCCAGCTCACTGCCATCTCAAACTCTTGGGTGTAAGCAATCCTCTTGCCTCAGACTCCCAAATACAGGAGCCTGTCACAATGCCCAGTTCGGTTTTTTTTTTCTTTCTATTTTTAATAGAGATGGGGGTCTCACTCTTGCTCAGGCTTGTCTCAAACTCCTGAGCTCAAGCAATCCACCTACCTTGACCTCCCAGAGTGCTAGGATTGCAGGTGTGAGCCACTGTATTGGGCCCATTATTTTCATTTTAAGAGCAGTAAGCAGAAGACCAGGAAATAACTTGTCTAAGATCACATAGTTACAAAGTGGCAGAGCAGGAATCCAGCTGAATATGATTTAGTTACCTTACATTTGTGAAACAATAGCATATGTAAATTTACTCTAAATTGGGGAGGGGGAAAGTAAAGGAATAATTTCCTTTATCAGCCAGCACTTTAGCCTTTGCCTATGCAGTTTTGACTTACTTTCACTTTCTGTATGTCAGATGGTAATGGCATTATGAAGTTGAAATCTTTGTCTAAATTATTATTGTACTTTTTAATTTTCAGAGTGCCAAGTACAATATAATGAAAACATGGGTCATGCCTTTGATGGAAATGTGATATTATATCCAATTTTATAATTTGGTGGCACAGATTTTATCCTGAGAACTCTGGGAAAGCTTTTGAAGTCTTTGAGCTCTAGGGGACATCTGAGTGAGGTCATATTTCCAAAAAATTACAGTAGAAGCTATAGTTGATCCCCTCCCTACAATTGACCACCTCCTTTAGTTGACCTAATTTCTATAGGCTAGACATGCAACTTATATATGTGTATCAGTACAGTAGACCTAGTTTCTTATGATGATCACCTTTGTATGTTGACCCTGTATGTTACAGTCCCTTGGATGGTCAATTTACAGAACTTCTACTGTAGTTTGGACATTTTATGTTCTATTCATTGGAAGTAGGAAAAACTAATGAAAGGTAATCCAATTAGAAGACTATTTCAATTAAGGGATGCAAAGTCCAGGCAAGTGGAGCAATGACAAGGGGAAAAAAGTGACTGATTAACAAAGTCACAACAAGGATTCCTCAATAATGAGACATAGGAAGAGAAGAAAATATGTCACAGGTGCTACTCAAGTTTTGAGTCTGGGTGAGCTGAAGAGTGGTGAAGACAGAAAGGCCTTTGGAGAAAACTGATTAGTTTACTTTTGAACAGGGGCTCTGAAGGGATGAAAGGTTATCCAGTTTGGGCTTATCCAGTGGCTGTATAGAGAGCAGGCCAAAACTGCATAGAGGTCGTAAGTGCCTGTGAGATTTGGAAAGGGTTTCTTGGTAGTCTTCCAGGTAAGGGTCCTGCAAAGACCTCTGCAGTGGTTAGACTGGGCCTGACCAGGTGGGGGCAGCAGAGCTTCAGCACTGACCGGGCATTAATACTTGCCTGGAGCTTTCAGATGGTTTCACATTTGGGGGCTGAAAGAAAGCGCTGCAGCCAGTGAAGAAGCCAGAGACTGTGGGACCCTGCAGGTGGCATCACCTGGACAGCAGACATATATGGAAGCCAAAGATGCAAAAGTTTCTAGAGAGTCAGGAGTGGGGAGTGTGTAAACAGAAGCAACTGACTGGTGACTTTGAAGAAAGTGATTGCAGAGGAATAGTGAGGTCAATACCAGATTTAAAGGAATTTAATGGGTACGGTGAAGGAGAAAGTGGGAATATATATTTTCAAGTCTGCCAATGAAAGAAACAGAGTAATGTGATGGTAGTTTAAAAGGGGGGGCAGAATAGATAGAGAGATTTTCTTTTTAATCTGACTTATCTTCTGACTGTGGATGAGCTGCATGGAATAATATCATGAAGAAAGTAATTGAAGATGCCAGTGAGAGAAAAAACAAGGGGATACTTACGAAGATACTTCTCAGATGATATTCTGTTAGGATATAATCCATAGTACTTATAGTACTGGTGGAAGATTTGGGGTGGAGGAGAGTAGGAAGGAGGAAGATACAGATGACAGAGTTTGTGGATCTTTATTCAGAGGCCAACATTGTACAGCAGGCCCTCTGGATTTGTGAGTTTTGCAATGGGAGTTAACCAATGGGGGGTGGAAAATGGTCCAGAAAAAGTTGCATTTGTACTGAACATGCAAAGTCTTTTTTCTCTCTTTCATTATTTCCTAAACAATGCAGTACAAAAGCTATTTGTATAGCATTTACACTGTATTAGGTATTAAATGTAATGTAGAGATGACTTAAAATACCTAGGAGGGTGTGTATAGTTTGTATGTAATTATACACCATTTAAATCGGAGACTTAAGTATCTGCAGATTTGGATGTCTTTAGGGGTCCTGGACCCAGTCCCCTACAAATACAGAGGGAGGACTATATAAGTTATTTGTGTTCCAAATGTTCATTAGTTATTTGGGAAGCTTAAGTCATTTCCTCCAAGAAATATGTGGTATTGTGGGTGTGGCATGTGGAAAGATTCTGGGGTGAGCTCCCCAGGCCCTTATGTTATAATCCCCTCTAGTTTTATAAAGTTATGTTTTTGCTGTTTTTACTTTACACTATATTCCTTGGGGACATGTTTCGCTTTTATTATTTAAAATATTGTTAATGTATAAAAATCTTTTTCCCCGTCGTTGCAAGAAGACTTTAATAGCAAAAAGATTGTACATTTAGTAACTAGATATTAACATAGTGTCTTAATATTTTGGGTATTTCTCCCAAAAGGCAAGTGTCTTCAGGATGGGAATTAGACCATTGGCTGCACATTAGAATCACCCTGTGGGAGCTTCTAAGTGATGTCAATGTCTTGCCCCCCCTTTTGGAGGTTTGAATTGAGGCCTAATTTAAGTTGTTTGGAGTTAGGCCCAAGTATCAGTATTTTCACCTATTTTCCCAGGTGATTTTGTAATAACATACAGCAAAAGCTGAGAATATTTGCCTTAGACCTTCAAGGAATAGTGCTGATGCTGTTAGGCAATTTTTAAATGCATCATTTAGGGTAGGCTACCGTTCAAACGTATGACTAAAATATTAATTAAATGAATTACTTCCGGCCTTTTCTGTCTTTGTCAATTGCACCTCCGTAAAGGAAAACGTGGAGCTTAGATCCAGTTTTTGTTTTTTGTTTTTTCATTTCCCATATCCAGTTAGTCCTTAAATCCAGTGCCCTTCATAGTCTCGTGCCGGTGCTCCCAGAGCTCTGCTGACCTCCAGGTTGACCATCAACTTCCAGGAATCTCTTGAGTTAATTATTTTCTTTAGGGCATAGAATGTTGTCCTCATGGATTCATGTAAGGCCTTCTCTTTCAATGAAGGCATGTGTTCATTTATTCTTTTAATAGTCTATTTTGCACATGACTGCAGGTTATTATTTTAAAGAACTGCTTTCACCATTTCCTCCTGGTTCAAAACTTCTGGTACCTCCTCATTTCTTACCTTACATGTGGCGAACTGCTTTGTGTACCATTTAAGGCTCTGTGTAATCTAAACCGATTCAATTGATTGACTTAACTTCTCTGACCTCAGTTTCACCATCTGTAAAACCATATATACATGTGTGTGTGTGTTCTTTTGGGAGCCTGTCATAACCCCGAAAGACATACTTCCAAATACCATAATTTCAATAGTCAAAACTCAAAAAGATCAAAATCCTTAAAGTCTAAAATTCCAAGTCACAATCCTGAAAAATCAATATCTGAAAATATTATTCTGGAAAAAATAATTTAAAAAGATGTTTATTTACATTTTAAAGGAGAATTTATTTCAGAAACATGTAAAAACATGACAATACTTCATAGTTCTTGCACAATAAAACAGCAATAACATACATATTTTGCAAGCATAAATAGGCATAATAATGATAGTAATGCAGATATAACAGTTATGTGTAGATAAATTGTATTTACAAAAAAATGGATCAAAATGGGAAATGTGTAAACATGTATCACTATGTTTGATAATTGTGTGCACTCAGCTTTATAACTGTGTTCATTTGAAATATTGTGATGGACAAACTAAATCTATTGACCAGATCAGTCAAAAACTGCAATGGGTCACCACCACATTCTTGATTGTCCAAAGAGCTGAGATTATGAGGCATTCTAACTTTCACAAATACAAATGTACAAAAAAGGAAATCTCTTTATGTATTGAGGAAGTTTCTTTTAAAATTTTTTTTTTACTGATAGAAAATATTTTATGTATTTATGTGGCACATGTATTTGTTGCATGCATAGAATATGTAATGATCGAGTCAGGGTATCTGGCATATCCATCACCTTGAACATTAATCATTTCTGGGGGTTGGCAACATTTCAATTTCTCTCTTCTAGATACTTTAAAATATACAATACGTTATTGCTAACTATAGTCACCCTACTCCGCTATCAAATATTGGGCCATATTAGTGCTATCTAATTGTATTTTTGTACCTACTAACCAACCTTTCTTTGTCCCCATCCACCCACCCATACCCTTCCCAGCCTCTGGTATCTATCATTCTACTCTCTATCTCTGTAAGGTCAGTTTTTAGATCCCATATATGAGTGAGAACATGTAGCATTTGTCTCTCTATGACTGCCTTATTTCACTTAATATAGTGGCCTCCAGTTCTATGCATGTTGCTTCCAATTACATAATTTCATTCTTTTTAGCAAGTGAATAGTATTCTATTGTGTGTGTGTATATGTACATATATATGCCACATTTTTTTTTATCCACTCACATATTAATGATGCTTAGGTTGGTTCCAAATATTTGCTATTGTGAATATTGCTGCAATAAACACACAAGTGCAAATATCCCTTTGATATATAGATTTCTCTTCCTTTGGATAGATACTCAGTAGGGAGATTGCTGCACAGTGTGGTAGTAATATTTTTAGTTTTTTGAGAAATCTCCATACTGTTTCCCATAGTGATTGTACCAATTTTCATTGCCAACAGTGTATGACTTCCCTTTTCTTCACATCTTTGCCATCACCTGTTATTATTATTATTTTTTAATAATGGCCTTTAAAACTGGGGCAAGATGGTATCTCATTCTGGTTTTGATTTGCATTTCTCTGATGCTTAGCACTGTTGAGTATTTTTTATTGTGGAAGATTCAACATTTTTATGCACACACACAATGCTTACACACAAAGTCAGCATTGTTATAATAAGTTTTTGTGAAGTCAAATTTCTGATATCTAAGGCAGGAGAAGAAAAACCTGTTCCCAGAGAGAGAGCAATTTCCCTTCTGTATTTGTTCTCTCTGGGCACCTGGCTAATTGAATGGTGTTTGCAACATTGAGGGCAGACCTCCATCTAATCCAGCGGTTCTCAACCCACAGGAACTGTATTAAAATGCTGTGGCATTAGGAAGGTTGAGAACCACTGATCTAGTCCATTTAGACTCATACTAGTCTCCACCTCTTCTCCTCCTATTGATTTCTATTTTATTATTATTAATTGTAAATCAGAAATGAGCATTGAATATGCCAATTGCTTTTCAGTTTCTGTGGCAGTGATTATTTTTTTCTCCTTAGGTCTGTTAATATATCATTGGTACTTTAAATATTAAACATGACAATTTATCTGGACTCTGGGTTGATTTTTTTTTCATCTTGATTAATCAATAATTGTAAACATTTAAAAACACACCTTGTAGTTTGATCTTTCCAGATACAAACGTATTTAGTTCCTCTTTAGTATTTTTATGTAATATATTGGAGAAATTCAGAAACATATGTATGTTCTAAATAAAGACTACTATGTTTTCTAAGCAGACTTGCAGAGAATAGATTGTCCATGAACTAATTTGCATCTCCCATCCTTTAATCTGTATGTTTAAGCAGATTTTGGTTTTCAAGATCTGATTCCTTACCACTGCATTTCTTTTCTTTTCTTTTCTTTTCTTTTTTTTTTTTGAGACAGAGCCTCAATCTGTCCCCCTGGGTAGAGTGCTGTGACATTACAGCTCACAGCAACCTCCAACTCCTGGGCTCAAGCGAGTCTCCTGCCTCCGCCTCCCAAGTAGCTGGGACTACAGGCGCCCGCCACAATGCCAGGCTATTTTTTGGTTGCAGCTTCGTTGTTTGGCGGGTCCGGGAACCCGCCACCTTAGGTGTATGTGGCTGGTGCCTTAGCCACTTGAGCCACAGTCACTGAGCCTGCATTTCTTTTCTTATTATTTTTAAGACAAAGTCTCACTCTGTTGCCCTGGGTAGTGCCGTGGTGTCATAGCTCACAGCAACCTCAAACTCTTGGGCTGGAGCAATCCTCTTGCCTCAGCCTCCCGAGTAACTGAGACTACAGGCTCCCACCACCATACTGGCTATTTTTAGTAGAGATGGGGTCTCACTCTGGCTCAGGCTTGTCTCAAATTCCTGACCTCAAGCAATCCATGTGCCTCAGCCTTCCAGAGTGTGAGGATTGCTGTCATGAACCACTGTACCTGGCCTGCATTTCCATAATTGGAAATATTTAGACATTGAATAAAACTGTCTAAGGAAATTTCTTCCTTCTTTCATTTTTCATCTCCACACAGGGATGTGCCCAGCTTCAGGACTCCAAAGAAAGATGGGAAAGAAGAAACTCTTTCTGGTGCTGTTTGGGAGGCTAGAGGTAGTTACCGTGGTTAACTCAGATTTGTTCCTCTCTCTAGGTCACTAAGAACGTGAAGGTTGTTTGGGTCCAAGACATATCTTGTCCCAGACTTTTAATTATTCCTAATAATTCCGAACTTGAGATTTGAAGAACCATAAATTAAAAACTCAACCACTTATTGCGATGAAATCCAAATCTGCATATTTGTTTCCTTACATAATGACGTAAATTAGTTTCCAAATCTTTCAAAACCAGCCTCTTCCACTCCCCCATCCTTTCTAACTTCTGTTGTAGTGAAAAATTATCTAACATGGGTGGCGCTTGTGGCTCACTGAGTAGAGCGCCAGCCCCAGATACCGAGGGTGGCGGGTTCAAACCCTGCCCCAGCCAAAATGCAACCAAAAAAAGCGGGGCATTGTGGTGGGTGACTGTAGTCCCAGCTACTCAGGAGGCTGAGGCAAGAGAATCACCTAAGTCCAGGAGTTAGAGGTTGCTGTGAGCTCTGTGATGCCATAGCACTCTACCGAGGGTGATAAAGTGAGACAAGTCTACAAAACAAATAAATAAATAAAAATTATGTAACATATTTGCAAGAAAGATTTATTTTCCACATTTTAATATAAAGACTAGGGTAGACTACAAAGTAATAATTCAGTATGTTCCATGTAGGTGTTCCATTTTTCTTTCTTTAAGTTTATTTTTCATTCTTTATTCATCATTTCACTCTATCTCTTCTGGCCTTAAAACTCCATTTGTCTAAAACCTTCTCTAGCTGGCTGTACTCTTCCTGCTTGTGTGGGAAGCAGTCCATACAAGCACCACACCAAACAGTGCAATTTCTATGTTGGTCTTCCCTGTGGGCGAATGTGGTTATTAAATTTTGTGTGCTCTGGGACACTTAAGTGAAGCGCTGCTCATACAGTTTTGAGGCATTTCCCCTTTCTTAAAAACATTTTCAAAGCAATTATTTCAGGGTAGATGCATGTCTTCTTTCACTTTCTAAAACATGTTATAATTCCCTGGAAGAAGTCATAATTGTAGATTAGTGAAATTGAAAGGTACTGAGAATTACCTAATCTAGCTGATCTGACACACGAGGTATCTAGGCACAGAGTGGTTAAGTGGCTTGCAGAATGACACAGAGGAAGAGAAACACATGGGAGAAGAATAAAGAAAAGGCCTAGATGAAGCATACTGATCTGGATTCATAGCCAGGAATATAACTCAGATTTTATTTTCATTTCATAGCTATTTTGATCGCAAGAGGAAAACTGGTCAGCCTACACTAGGAGGTCAAGGAAACAGAAACATTTTTGTCCTTAAAACATAGCTCGCTTTCCAGCCTATTGTAAATAAATAAATAAATAAAAGTTATCTGTTATTATTCTCACTGTTATTGCTTGATTCCTTTCCTCAAGGCCTAACCACACACTATGTCTTGGCTTCTCTCTCCCCCATCATCTGCCATTTCTGAGCATGAGTTTCCCAATGCTCTGTGCATTTCCAATGCTCTCTTTTCTGCTCTCTTTAGTCTCAATTAATTTTTTTTATTATTTTTTATGAATTCACTGGCAGAATGTTTTCCCACATTTTTATAACAGCTTTGGCTCTGAAAGAGGTATTTATTATGCATGTACTTTAACCCCAAAGGAAACCAGAAAAAAAGTGAACTGGAACAAGAAATTAATTTTCAATTTACAGGAATATTAACAGATGAAGTATGGTTAGAAAAAATTTCCTGAAATAAAATAACCACACTGCCATTCAATCCTTGCCATTAATGTGGTTTGTTATAATACCAAATTAAATCCATTAAAAGAAATTTTTTTTAAAGAAATTAAAAAAAGATTAATCCAAAAGAATACTCCTTTTAAGGTAGTAAATATTGGAGTGCTTATTATTTCTAAGGCACCGTGGTGGACCCTATAAAGGATACTAAAATAAGCCCCGTGTCTGTCTTTGACATTCAGAGTCTTTGCACCAACGTCTGAGGTTTGTGAGAGAATCACTCAAATTCCCACATTCCTGCCTCTTAATGAGTATCACACACTAATTCAACAAATATTTACCGAGTGCTTAGGACAGCTCTAATGCAGGTCACTGATACACCAGTAAACAAGTCACAAAATCTCTGCCTCCATGGAATATATATTCTAGTTGGGGGGGGGCAAGAATAAGAAAATAAATAAGCTATATAAGTGCTACTGAGAAAATGAAGCAGAGGAGGGGCATAGAGAGTTCGGCCTGGTGATGCTGTAATTTCAAGTAGGGTTTCCAGTAGGGTTACCACGGAGGATCTCACCTGAAGGGAATCCAAAGAAATGGGTGGAATGAAATAAAAGTGTTAGCCAAGAAGATATATGAGGGGATAGTCAAGGTGAGGGAACAGAAGGTGCCAAGACCCTCAGGAGTGTAACTGGGCTTTTTAAAGAGCTAAGAGCTAGAAGGCCAGTATGGTTAGAACTGGCCAACTAGGGAGAGAGTTGTAGGAGAAAATTTAGAGCTTTTGGAAGTAGAGAGAAAAGTCTGATGAAAATCCCTGGAATTGGGTGGTGCCTGTGGCTCAAGGAGTAGGGCGCTGGCCCCATATACCAGAGGTAGTGGGTTTGAACCTGGCCCCAGCCAAAAACTGCAAAAAAAGAAAATCCCTGGAGTTTACTGAGCAGAGGAATGACACGATCTGATTTACAGCTTAGCATGTTAAAATAAAAGGTTTAGACAAATTAAATTTAGCAGAGCTTACAGGAGCAAACAATGATTTATAATAAGGCCACATTCAGAACCAGAAGAGGTTCAGAGAGCTCCACCTAGCAACTGGAACAGGCTGTATTTATAGGCAGAAAAGTGCACTATAGAGAGAGAGTGATTGGTCACTGCTGGCTGTTTGCCTTATTTGGGTAAAATGTGATGAGGTATTTGCCATATAATATAAAATTATATATCATATCATATAATATAACATAACAATATAATATAATCTTGAAAAATGGTCTTGCTAACTAACAGGCTAACAAGAAAATAAGTTTCTAATTGGCAGCCACTTAGAGTACCATGAACCCTGACTCTAAGGTCAATGATATGAATGTCTCTCCTACAGAGATGTTTTCCTAGCATGTAAAAAAGCTGAACAGCAAAAGAAGGTGTAAATCTTCCTTAACATTCGCCAGAGCTTGTCACTTCACATTTCAAAGAAAAATGGAGTCTCTGGGAAAGGGGAAAGGGGAGGGAAGGGTAGATTATGGGAAGGACTGTCAGCAAAAAAAAATCACTGCCTGTGAAAAGGTCTTCTTGAGTATTGTTTAAACAGCCTTGAAAAAGTTGCTGAGTGGACAGAAGTACCAACTTCCCCTGCTTCCTCAGGGAGAATACCAGATGCCTCCCAATTTCAAGAAGAAAGAAGGAACTAATTTCTCTTATCAATCTGCTATGAGAGAAACAAAGAAAGCCAAACACAGCAGCTTCACAGCTGTTTTTGTTATCAGTCTGCTGAAGCAGGGAATAACAAAGGGGGCATTTTTGCCCTTTAAAACCACCGGCCACTTTTGCTGAAGTGCCTAACACTTTCTTCCTTCCTTCTTGAAACAGCCTCTTTCTTTCTCTCTTTTTTTCTCTCAATCTCTTCCTCTCTTTCTTTCTTGGCAAAATAAATAAACTTTGTATTTTTTTTTCTATCCTAAACTTTGAGAACTCTTTCTCCACCCACTGTGAGTAAATTTAATTAATGCAAATATAATATAGTATAGTATATGGACATGACCTGATCAGTTAGTCTGTGATTGGCTGAAGCTCAACTTACTATGATTTTTATGGGGATTTTTTTCTTCATGTTTTCCTCCTCCATCTACTGTGATTGGCTGAGACTCAGCTACTTGTTACAAATAATATATTTCTTCACTCTTACCTTTCAGCTCCCTACCCAGGAATGCCAAATATGGAGGCTTTAGGTCACAAATTAAGTTGGATCATGACCAAAGTGGGTCATGGCCAGAAGCAGAAATACAGACAAGGAAGCTAACACAATATCCAGTAAAGAGAGGGGATTATGATAGAGTACGTGGTGTGAAATGGTTGATTTCTACATACATCTTGTTGGTGGAACCTTCAGATTTTGCTGAAGGATCAAGATTGTGATTAGAAAGTATCCTAGGAGCGGCTACCTTAGGAAACCAGTTACATTCTCAGTATAAGCTTTGGAAAAGGTTGTGTTTTGTGTAGATTTCCTTGTTTTCATACCGGACGAATAATTTTAAGGATCTTGGCCCTGAAAACAATTCATTTTTAAAGTGCTTCCCAGTAATTCTTTAGCATCACTTGATTTGGGCTAAGGAAGTCCGCGGGCTCAGGGCTCACTTGTTCGTTACATGAACAAGCCCACGTCGTCAAGGTCCAATAGGGAGTATAGCATCGTGCAAAGTTAGTGGGCTAGTAGATTGCGAAATCAATCCCATTCATATCCTCACACAGAGTGCAGGAATGTAAGATGCCTCAAGTGGATTGGATTAGCCACAGAAGGCTTCCTGGGGGAGTCGGATTTTGAAAAGAGCTACCTCAAGCCTTTAATAGGAGGAAACGGGCGAATATGAATGGAAAACGTGGCTTGGGACCGAGAGGTGCCAACAAGGCACACCAGACTTATGGTTAGCGGGCTTGCCCTGGAGGACGCAGCCCAGAAGCCAAGACCACTGGCAGACCCGACTTCAGGAAGGCCACGCCCCCTCGCAGAGCGGACCCGCCCGTTTTCCGCCCGCTGGCGACTTTGGCGATCCGGAAGGACCTGATTTCGGAGAGGACCGAAGCCGATCGAGCTCGCGCGCCCTCTTCCGCCAGCTTTCCGGTTCACCAGGCCGCGACTGCTCGGTGGGGCGGGGACGCGCCGTCCCTGTGCGCAGGCGCAGTCGATGATCCACGCTCCGCAATGCCGGGGCGGCACGTCTCCCAAGTCCGGGCCTTGTATAAGCTCATCTTGCAGCTGCACCGGGTTCTGCCCCCGGACCTCAAAGCCCTGGGGGACCAGTACGTGAAGGATGAATTTAGGAGACATAAGGCCGTTGGTTCTGACGAGGCCCAGCGTTTCTTGCAGGAATGGGAGGCAAGTGACGCCCCCTTTTCTTTGCCCCAGACCTTTGGGGGTACTCGGTGTCCCTATTTGTCATTTTCAGAGAATGCCTATCCCGGTTAGTTCCCAGTACCCCTAGCAGGATTAAACAGAGCGGCAACCTGTTCTGTTTGAATTAAACAGCTTAAAGCTGTTTGGACATTTCCTAAAGTTACTTCCTGAGGACCCTAGATTTCTCCCACGGGTTCTTTGCTGGAGCAGATCCCGTCGCTTCAGCGCCTTTCAGTTCAGTTCAACTCTTTTTAGCTCCTACAGATGGCAGGTGCTTGAGGGGAGAGGGTAGGAGGTCACAGAATTGAATCAGTTACCCTGCACCTCTCAAAGACCTCAGCGCCCTTTTGTCCTTTTCAATGCCTTTGCACATAGCAATATTAATAAGTTAAATATTCTCTCAGTGTTCAGACTTACAGACTTGTTTCCATAATTTATTATTATATCTTTAATTTCAGCCCTCTTATTTGGGCTTTTAGTAATTTCATCGCTTGACTGATCGAGAAATCGGATAGCATAAAAAAAACTTTTGGGCATTATGAGTCCCCAAATGCTGGTTGGAGTTAAGTCTGGCAAAAGTTGATTTCTCCAACGTCTCAAGTTATGTTATTTTGTTATGTTGCCCTGCTTAAACGTTAAGCAGACACATGCATTAGGGATAAGTTGCACGACTTTTTTTTTTTCTTTTTTTTGGGCGAAGGAAATAAAGATATTGAGAGATTTTGGAGGGCTGGACCCCTCCAGGATTGTCCATAGGTCAGATTTGCAAATATTGAGAAATAATTCGGGAGGTGAGAGTGACTTCGCAGGTATTTTGAAAGCATGATGCAGCGTTAGTATGAAACTAGAGGTGTCAGCCTGAAATGTTGATGGCAGAAGATGAGATGACTGAAGGCTGCTTTTAAAAAATTATAAAGGTAGGCAGTGCCTGTGGCTCAAAGGAGTAGGGTCC
The DNA here is from genome assembly GCF_000181295.1 of Otolemur garnettii. Taxonomy (NCBI): domain Eukaryota; kingdom Metazoa; phylum Chordata; class Mammalia; order Primates; family Galagidae; genus Otolemur; species Otolemur garnettii. The sequence continues at coordinate 24,409,292 of NW_003852400.1, forward strand.
TAGCTCCATATGCCGGAGGTGGTGGGTTCAAACCGAGCCACGGCCAAAAAAAAAAAAAAAACCCATAAAGGTTATAGGGTAAACATAGAAATTTTTCATGGAATTATGGAGTTTTTGTAGAATTTTTATTTTTAGCTTTAAAGAAGGATATTTTGAACAGCGGTGAAATTTAGAACTTTCTTGAAAGTCCTGGTGTATTTGATGTAATTTGCTTGCCTGAAGTCAGGGAAATTTAATCTTTTTTAAATATAGACTTAATAAGGTGATTTGGTCTAGATGACAAAAGAAGTGGATTGAGAGTCAGGCTTTCACATTTACTAAGTGTCAGATCACTAAATTTTTCTGGTCTTATTTTCTCAACTGTAAAATAAGGACAGCATTTACAATATGCATGTCAAAATTAGTGTATGTAAATGTATTCAAAAGCACTTTATATATTGTTAATTGCTAGAGGTTACCGTATTAAGGTATTTAGGTGACATCCTTTAAGTTAGGTCAGTTTGTGGTCAGACAGGAAGGAGAGTGTAGCTCTGTGCTGGGAAGAAAGTAGGCTACTCTGAGAAGTCCCAAAGAATAAGAACTAGAAACCTTTTTAGGGAAAAGTAGAAAAGAATGGGAACTCAGAATAAATTGATAATGGGAGGAGAGACAGTATAAAAAAAGAACTGGGTAAATTAAAAAATATGTTAATAGACCCAGTAGGCTTGGTAACAGGAATTTATCCTCTAAAAACTCTTTTGGAATAATTTTAGGCTTAGAGAATTTACAAAGACAGTACGGTATAGATTCCCCGTAAGTCCTACATCCTGTTTCCCTTTGTCTTTCATAACCAATGATCAAAACTAAGAAGTTAGCATTGAAACTGCAGGCTTTATTCATGTATTGCCAGTACTTATACTAATGTCCTTATTCTGTTCCAGGATCCAGTCCTGGATCCCATATTGCATCTGGTCAGCCTTTGTCTTTAAACTTCAGTGTGTGACAGTTTCTTATCTTTCATGACCCTGACACTTTTTGAAAAGCGCTGGTCAGTTACTTTGTGGAATTATCTCTCAATTTGGGTTTGTCTGTTGTTTGTTCATGATTAGATTAGTGTGGTACATTATTGAGAAGACTGCTGCGTGTGAATTACCCTTCTCAACACCTGTCATCAGAGGGTACATGATATTAACATGTCTTCGTATTTTAGTTTGCAGAAATTTATTAACATCCAGAGACATTGTTTAATCTTTCCATTAGCATCCACCAAAGCATCTTTTTAATTTAAGTTGCATGCTTGCTGTGGTCATAAAATCCCTTTTTATACTTTTAAAAGATCTCCCTGTACTTCTCCAGTCATAAATATCATTGGTGATAATTGTGATTACTTGGCTAAGGTGATACCTGCTAGGTATCTCCATTGTAAAATTCCTGTTTTCCCTTTTGAAATTAATACATATTTTGTGGCAGGTACTCTGAGGCTGTGCAGATATTCTGTTTCTCCTTAAGCTTTGCCAGTTAATGCTAGTGGATTTTGCCATTGTGTTCTAGCGGTAATTTTCTATTTCTCTCATTCCTTCTGGATGTATTAGTTGAAATGCTTCTGTAGGGAATAGTGGTCTGTTTCCCCCCATTGTTGATCTAGCATTTTTACTCATTTTTTAGAATGAAGGGAAAGAGGGGCTATTCCTTGGGGCTAGACCTCTGTAGTTAATGCACCAGCAGCTTGGTGAAGATAAATCTAATAATCCATTTGGATAAAAGAATAATTCTCACAGTTGCAAGACAGCGTACTCTAAGCCTGAGAGTTAGAAGGGGTAGTGTGGATCCTACTAAGAAAGATAATTGCTCTTCCTAAGAGAAGGGCTAGCAGAAATGCTAATGATTTGGAAGGGAGAAAAACCTTGCTAGGGTAGTTTTTACCAGCCTTCCAAGTCTCTTTTCTCTCCACTTGTTCTTCAAAACGCCTAAGTTATGATTACGATTATGATTAGTGCTAGATGCCACTAGATAAGGCATGGATTTGTATGTTTTTAATGTTTTTTGTTTATAAACTTGGCATATATTATCAGAATATTACTACCTTAATGCATATGTTCATACACAGTAGCAGGCTAATTGAGAATTAACACTATTGTGGACTTTTAACTTAATACAGTATATAGAGTTTTATTTCTGGGATTCTCTTACACATTTCTGAAATTAAAAATGGACTTGAATGGATTCTTAGTTTGTTTTACATCAGTGGGTAAAGTTGAATGTAGGTGCCACTGGAGAAAAAAAAAGGAAAAGATCAAGAATATTAGCAGCCCCATATTAGGAAGAGTGTTTTCTAATTTCCTTCATTTATGGTCATGGAAAACTGGCACATTGTAGAGAGTTCAGCTGGGGAAGTTTCTGTTAAAGAACCAGTTGGAGGTAAGTGGGAGGAAAGTATTTCATGTCATCCTAAATGTAAAAATATAATTACATATTTATAGAGTAAATAGTGAATTTATATAATTTCTTACCATAAGAGAAAAAGACATAAAACCTGGGAGAGTTGCTTGGAATCACGTAAGAGAGAATATATGACAACTGGTTTATAAAATATCCACTATAATCTCATTCTTAAATTGTTGGGGAGGCAACTGTGAAATTGAAGCTGGTTAGATCCTACTACGGCATTTTAAGAGTTCTGATTAGGCTGTGTTTGAAGAATAGCTGATGTAAGTAATGCTTTCTTCTTTTTTTTCCCTCTGCCTGCCACTTATTTATTTTCTAGGAAATATGAATAAACATTGAAGATTAAATAGGTGAAACACGTTAGTGAAAAAATACAAGACAAAGAGCAGAAAACAGTGTGCTTTCAGGAGTTAATCTGAAGAGACGTCGTGTGTTTAATTTTCCTTTTTCTGTCCCATTTATTTAAGTCAGTTACCTTCTTGCCTGGTTTCTGTTGTTTTTCCTAAGTGGCTGCTTTGTTTTGTGTTTGCTAGAGATATTTTGTTGTATTTATGTGTTAGTTTTGTTTATAGGAAAAAGCAAAAAGGCATAAACATTTTGCAGTTAGTTTTGATTATTTACTATTGCCAGAAAGTGGGGTAGGCCTTGTTGGGACACCAAAATGAATAATACCGTATTTTACTTTCACAGCGTTCAAAGTTTAGTGCGGTAAAACAGACAACTGTAATATGGCATGAAAGAGTGTCTGTCAGATGCAGTGAGGTTAAAGAGGAATCGGAGAAGTGAGTGGCACATAAAATGGTTGGGCTGAGTCTTGAGCTGGTTGAAGTTACCATGTCAAGGTAAAAACTTTTTAGAAAGAGGCATTGAGGTAAGAAATAGTGTGACTTTTTTTTTTTAATTTATTTTTCTTACATATACATGTGTAATTAGGTTTCCACTTTTGCCTTCACAGAATTAAAAGGCTAAATTTAATGACAATAATAATATTTAACATAAGGACTGAGAACAAAAACCTCATAAAGAACGAAAGAAGATAAGTACATTCAGAAAAGAAATCAGACGATTGATGCAACGAAATATTAGGCAATAATAATAGTAGTAATGCAAAGAAAGTAACTTTTCCCATTGTCAGATAGAAGTATGTCTGTTATAGAATACTTTGATCAGTTAACTTCTTCTTATTTTGTTTTTTCCAAAGTCTCAAAAAAGAATAGACAACTAATACTTATAAGTAAAAGTAAAAGATTATTCCAAAAAAAACCAGTTCATGCCAAATCTTATAGACAATAGAAAAAGAAATACTTCAAAATCATTCTACTTAATTTGGATACACCTGATATTAAAATTGGAGAAAATATATTATTATAAAAGGGAAGTTGTTATAGGGAAATTATAAAAGGGGGAAAAAAAAGGAATAGTGTGACTTTTGG
>NW_003852400.1:24413277-24420573 GCF_000181295.1 Otolemur garnettii
TGCAGTGGTATGTTTGAAATTTAGTGTCTTGTATTGAGGACTAGGAAAAGAGAAATTTAAAGAGATGACAAGAGACAGGTTATTCTGCTGAAGATTTTTAGTTTTTATTTTGAATCAGACAGATTTTAAGCAGTGGTGGAAAGGATTCAAATTGTAGTCTAGAAAGATCACTTTAGCAGCACTATAGAGGAATAATTAAGGAAAAAGCCAGATTGAAGAACTGTTACATTGAGGTAGTAATCTCATGTATGTATGTGCCAAGACAGGTGTTGAGAACGGAGAGTATAGATTTCTATCAATTATCTTTTTTCTTAAGGTAGAATGGACTTGACTTGGTGACTAATGCAGGATTAATAGGGGGCATAGGGGAGAAAACAGAATGGGCAACTCTCAAGTTTTAGGACATGATACCAATAACCAGAATAGGTATGTAGGACACACAGGTGGGGAATGAGTTTATTTTGGTATGCCTTGTGCTAACAATTCTGGTCAAAAGGTGTTCTCAGGTATAGATCAGTCTGATACTCAGGACACAGATGGTGGCTAGAGACACAGATGTTGCAATTATGTGTAGTTGGAAGTCCAAAGGGGTGGATGAAAGTGCCCAGGTTGGATATAGCATAGGGGAAAGTGGTCAGAGATAGAATGCTATAACAACATTTAGGACTTAAGAGAAAAAGGTCATAGTAAGTGCTGGAACTCCTCTATGTTTTTCGTCTGTGTTTAGTTGTTCCTGGCTACTTCTGCAAAGAGCATTTTTTTTTCCGTCTTGATTATGTTTAGTTCTTTAGATTTTTGTGTTAATTAATCTTGATATCATAATAAAACGTTTGCTTTTTGCTTTATCTGTTAGGTTTGTTGGAGAGGAGGAGGTGCTGCAGATATCATGTGGGCATCCATTTGTAGCTCACATGGGATATCTTTTTCTTATGTATGACTTTGAAGTGGATCATCAGATAAAAATGTATGGTTAAGTGGCATGTCACCTATATTTAGAGTTTTCTTAACTCAGTGTAATTAGGATTGGATGGGTACTTTGCTAGATTGTATAATTGCACGTTCCTCTTCCCTAATACGGGGACTTCATTTTGTTGTTTTTGAACATCCTAATTTATAGTTTGTATTTTAGCCTGTGGCAGAAAAGGAATGAATTACTTCTCTGCTTAGTAAGTGGCTTGTATGTGTGGGAGATAGATTGACCAAGTATGAGTGGGGCCCCTGGGTCCCTCTCAGTTGTATTGTTTATTCTGCATATTACTCAATGTAGCTTTTCTGGTGATAATTCACAGTGATGTGTTATACTTAACATGTTTTCTGCATCAAGCTTTACCTTTTAAAAATTCATATCGTAATCCTCAACTAACACTTTTAAAAGGGATACAAAAGAAGATATAGACCGGTAGGCCCTTGCAACATAAAATGTTTCTTTTTTCTCCATGTCTAAAGCCAATGGATTTTTAATGACGTTTTTAAGATAGTTATTATTTAGGAATATTTAATTTTTATTGGTGTCATGAGATGTGTTATAATTGCTTATATTATAAAAAGTGTTTAAAAATCATGGTAAGTACTGGATAATTACTAACTTTATAGTATGTCATTGGAAAACAGAAGTATATTTTATTTCAGTGATTCAAAATTATTAAATTTACAGGTTTAAAATAACGGAAATAGCGTCACAATATGCTAGCAGTTCTGGTTTTGAAACAGTTGTGTATCGATAGCGTGCAATCTTAGAAATCTGAAATAAGATGTACAGAATTTAAGGAGATGAAAGATTGTATATGTGAGATAGTATTTTACCTACTTTACTATTTTATGAAATATTTATAGTGTTGCTTGGTAAGAACTTTAGATGCTTCTGCAGTTTTACACAGGGAGTCAATCAGAATTGGCTGACAGAGAACTTCTGATAGCTTTGCTAAATAATTCCCTTTTTCAGTTGACCACTTCAGCTATTTTTCTTAAGGTAATATATGCATGTGGTTAAAATTAATTAGCATTGAAGAGCTTATGATAAAGATTAACGTATCTTTTCCGTTATTCTGTTTTTCCTTTCTGAGGATTTTTTTTTGGCTTCTTATTGTTATTTTGGCCTCTTTCATGTTTCAGATGTCTTGTGAATTCTGGTTACCTGTCCGTGTTACAAAGCAAGCAGTAAGAGACTGAGAAAGCTGCCTGTGGTAGCGTGTTGACGCGGCGTTGCCTTTATGGTTAGAGTCTCAGCTAGCTTGCATTTGCTCCCCACTGCTGGTTTCCTACCTCCCTGGAGTTTGGGTTCAGTTGGTTCGGCGTCTCCTTGCTTTATTCGCCTGTGTTGGAGCTGCAGCTTCCTTTTCCTCTGCTTAGTTACACCCCTGCACTGTTTCCATCTTCACGAGTGTGCTGAAATCGCTTGGCTGCCAGTGGTTGTGTTCTTGTTCCTGTAGTTGTGATTGATTACTCCTTTTAAAAATTCTTCTACTGCTAGTTCAGTCAGATTTGGGAAGGAGAGAAAATAAGCAATAAGCTCCTGTGAGATGTCCAGTCTGCCACCTTTGCCTAGAAACCCTCAATCCTTTCATATCTCTATATATTCTTTTTTTGTTTTTTTTTTTGAGACAGAGTCTCACTCTGTTGCTCAGGCTAGAGTGCCATGGTGTCAGCCTAGCTCACAGCAACTTCCCACTCCTGTGTTCAAGTTACCCTCCTGTCTTACAGGGGCCTGGCTAATTTTTGTATTTTTAGTAGAGACGACATTTTGCTTTTGCTCAGGCTGAGCTCAAACTCCTAAGCTCAAGGGATCCTTCTGCCTCCTCCTCCCAAAGTGCTGAATTACAGGCATAAATGAGCCATGGCACCCTGCCCAATTCTTTCATTTTAAAGATGAAGAAACGGAGGCCAATAGAAGTAAAGTGATTTGTTTGGTGTAACAGAGGTAGCTAGGATAAAAGTCTTGTGTTCTTACCTCGGGAAAGTCTAGTTAAAATTAATTTTTTTCCAGAAATACTATTTAACTTTTGAACTGTAAAATAGTACAGATGTTTTTCTTTGAATCTTGCTTGTTTGCCTGCTACAATTTGTCTATTTGATGATTCTTTTTTAAATATATTTTTCCTGAGGGGAAGCGAAGACCTCTAGTATAATGTCTTATAAACAAATGTTAAACATTGTTTAAATAATTTATTTCTATGTTTGTTAGCTTGAGGTGTTAATTGCCTCACATTTCTATTTCAAAGATTTTTGTCAGTAATGAGATGACAATGGGATGCTGGGATATAAGTGCTATTAATTTTTCATATTAATCAAAAGTATAGTATGCATTTGGTTTCCGTGTAATTTTTTTTGGAAGGTTTCTTGGGGCCTCAATTCGCTCACTAGGGAAAATAATATTTTGACCCCAAAGTTAGGGATGGATCAAAAAGTTCTCTTTTATCTCTAAGATACAAGATGAGTTAAACTTTTGAATCAAATGGCTTAACCATGCCCACTTCAGCAGCACATATACTAAAGTTTCAACCATACAGAGATTAGGATGGCTATGCAAGGATGGCATGCAAATTCTTCCTGTATACCTCTCAGCTATTTTGATTTCTTCATGATACATCTGCTGTTTCCTTATAAAAGACATTTATTGTGTGAATTAATGGAAAGTAGTCAGATCCAGCTGCATAGCTTCAGACATACACATCTACCAAAAAATCCCCCATAAGCAAACATGAGGACCAAATTATAGAGGTCATTTACATTTCAGAATTATCAGTACTTTTTCCAGGAGCTACCTATGGAAATGTTCAAGTTGGTCTGGCAGTATTTTATGAAGGATATTTGTTTGTATGTTTATTTAGTATAGTTAACTAAGTAAAAATTGCCTTGCCTTCAGCCAAAATGGAGTAATTGTGATGGCTGTCTTCTGTTGTTTTATAAAGTTTATTTATCAAGAAAATGGGAATAAATTTTGAGTTTGCTCAGCTTTTTACTAAAGATGCTGAAAGCCACAGGTTTTATTGCCTACCCCAAGCTGTTCCTTGTAGCTGTGATGACGGGAAGCAGGATGAAATATCAGCAGGTGGCTGTACTCTTTACACGTGAGTCAGAAAATGGTTCCTGATGTTATAATGTTCTAGACTTAAGGAGGAAGGTGCAGGTATGCACGAATTAGACAGCTGGTGGTGCAGCTGGGAGCTCTTTGTGCCTGTGATCGCTTGGCTTTTTCCCATGGGAAGTGCATTCTCTGGTCCTTCTCCCTTTCTCTTCTTCTAGATGTCTGTGCAGTACACTGCTACTGTTCATACACTTGGTCATAGACTCCTTTTTTTAACAGCTGCATGTTCTTTCTCTATACCAATTTCATTGGCAACCATTGCCTCTTTGACTTTGACCTTGTAAAGCTGGAGCTTTACATAGTGCTGTCTCTCATTTCTAGGGATATGTATTTTCTATAGAATATGGAGTGACACAGCATTGCTGTTCTTCTGTGGAAAGAAAACTTTTGATAATGAAACAATGAAGACTTTAAACATCTTTAAAAAATGTCTTAACCCAGTTTACACTTTTCACCGGCACCACTGACTTTTCCCGTTCATCTTTTCTGTCAGCTTTAGGGCTATATGTTAGTATAGCAGTAGAATGGGTAATAAAAATACAGTATATTTTGTCTTTGCAATATTTAACATTTAAGATAAAATTTAAAACGCCTAAATTTAAAAATAGTTAAAAATAAAAAGCTAAATTGAATATATTTGAGATTAATATATAATTGAATAGTATTCATAAAAAGAGCTTATTTAGCTTGAAAGGAAAAAACCTACAGCTTTAATAAAAGAATGGACAAAGGGGACTCTAATAGTGATTTATCTACAAAGCCGTAAATTGCTATCTTGCATGTATATAGTAAAATCTAACTGTGATTTATCTACAAAGCTGTTAATTGCTGCCTTGCATATATATAGTAAAAATGAGAAATTTAAAGTAGATATGCAGTGATTGAAGAATGAAATAACATAGCCATATGATGGGTGGGTTAGTAGGGAGCTATTAGAAATGGTGTTTCAAAAGAATGACATGGGAAACTGGTCATAAAATAATTAAATATAAACAGTGTTTATCCCTAAGTGATAAGATTAAGGATGATTATAATTTTCTTCTTTAGATCTCTGATTTTCCAGATTCTCTGCAAGGACTGTGCAGTAATTGCAATGAAGTCAATAAATGCTGTCTTAAAATGCAGCAGCCTATGCTTCCTGTTTTTGTTACCAGTCTTCTTTCACAAAGGACTTGAGACAGATATGAGCGAAATACCAGCGCCTTATAAATATAGCTCCTAATTTTGTCCTTTGAATGTTTTCGGCTACACTTGGACTTTGTCATGTTTCATAAGTGTAAATGCATTTTTTGTATGATTTCTTGTTGAGTTTTGTAAATGGAATGACAATCTAAACATGTACAGACTCAAACTTAATCTAAACACGTACAGACTCAAACTTAAACTTTATCTGGTTACTCTCGTTTACCTAACTATTAAATGAAATATTTAGAATCCTTAGGGCCCTAAACTGAAATCAGAAAAGAATCATCATTGTTACCTACCTGGTATCATCGGGGTCCTCTATCCGATATAGTAATACATCCTTATTTTAAAAACTTGAAGAATATCTGCTAAATTTCTTAGAGATCAGACTTAAATATTCAGTGATTCTCCAATAACTTAAATTGATAAAAATTAAGTTTCCGCTTTATAACTGTATTCTATTGTATTTTCATTTTTTATGTTTTCTTTTTCTCAGTTTTGTAGAAAGTTGAGTGAAGGCTAATAGGTAGTATTGGAAGGGGAGATAGGTTAACTCTTGGTTTGTCTTCTGACAGGTCAGTTGGGGCAGACAGAAGACAAACAGGCTCTCTTTTGTCAGAAACTAGTAGGCTTAGAAAAGAGGTTCTAGGTAGGTATATGCCACCCGCATATTGTGATTATAAGGCCTGGGAGTTGACTTTGTGGTCTAGAATTGTACCGTACCAACATACCTAGACATAATAAAATTCTTGCCACAAGACTCATGCTAATTAAATTTACATTGTATTGAACTATAAATCATAATGGTGAGTTATTTTTGCTGCTAGAGTAGCTGGTGAGAGGCTCTCTTTCCCCAGGAATTATAGTATTTGTATTTATTTCCAGGAGACCCTTTTTCAAATGTCTCAGAATCCCGTATTTTTTAGATTTTATAAAGGTAATAAGGAGTAAGTAGTGAATTTTGAGAAACATCTCAAATCAAATACATTAATTTATATGCAGAAGAAGTAAGTAAAGTGGAGTAAATAAAGACTTCATGTCCATTTAGGTCAGGATTTGCTGCCAGGTAAGTTCTGAAAGAGCTTTTGTTTTTAAGAACTTCTTTGATTTCTAAATTGCAAATAAGGGACTGGGGATCTCTATTAAGCTTTCTGGGAAACTGAATTAGTATTTAGAAGGTTGTCTGGTGAACATGGAATTGAAATAACGGGAAGTGTGTAGGCTTGAAAGATTTTCCTTCAGGCCTTGCTGTGTCATCAGCAGAAACGTGCGTTAGTGATCGTTTTTGTGGGTCCCACAGTTCTTTGCTCCCTTTTTCTGACCAGTGCTGGGCAGATGTTAGCAACTTTGCCCGCAATCCTTATTTTGTTAACCACCTTCTTTCTTTTTGGTTATTATGATTCTTGTTATAATTGCAATACCTGGTAATAGATTAAGCTACTTAATTTAGTCTTCTGGGCCTGAAAGATTTCAGACTCTTCCCATTGTGTGTGAATTTGATCAGCTTAGTCCCCAAGGGAGCATCATGTTTACCTTATTTACTAGTTTTTCCTCTTTTTACTCCTGAAACATTATAAGTTGAGGCATTCCTAAAGTAAATGGCATTTTAGTTTTCTAAACTCTAAAACACTAAAATATTTATGCTTTATTTGAATAGATTTAAAAATTATAATATGGTTTCTTTTCCTTAAAAATAATGTGTTGTTATAACCCTGCCCCCCCCCACCCAAATTCCAACCTAAACCAAAACCAAAACCAGAATGTTACATAATTGTATTTAAGTAGGAAAGATTTCTTACTTTGATGCAGTGTTTCTTTGCTAATGATGAAGTGGTCTATAATTTGTTTAAAAACTATCCCACTTGCCTGGGGCATGGTGGCTCACTCCTGTAATCCTAGCACTTTGGGAGTTCAAGACCAGCCTGAGCAAAAGTGAGACCCCATCTCTGAAAAAAAAAAAAAAAAGAAAGAAAGAAATAGCTGGGTGTTGTGGTAGGTGCCTATAGGCCCAGCTGCTTAGGAGGCTG
>NW_003852400.1:24420677-24422787 GCF_000181295.1 Otolemur garnettii
CCAACCAAACAAAAAAAACTATCCTATTTAATTAAAAAAAAAATCCATATGCTAGGTGGTGCCTGTGACTCAGTGAGTAGGGTGCCAGCCTCATATACTGAGGGTGGTGGGTTCGAACTTGGCCCCGGACAAACTGCAACAAAAAAATAGTCGGGCATTGTGGTGGGCACCTGTAGTCCCAGCTACTTGGGAGGCTGAGGCAAGAGGGTTTGTGGATTCATTCATAGGATGGAAATGAACAGAATGAGAAGCCACAGCCAGGAGCAGCCATTTGCTGGCTTGAGGATCTAGCTTTTTGCCTTTCATGGCTAGTCTGAAATACTTTATTTTTGGATCATCAGATTTGGATTTCCTTTTCCCAGACATTATCTTCTGTCTCAGAGTACTTCTAACAAAACACAGTGCTAATGGGGATCTTTGGATTTTTCTTCTTTTTTTGTATTCTTTGCTTGCTTATAAAAGAAGGCAGAGTTACTCTTTGCCTTTTGGGTTGTTGAGGTCACATTTAGCCATAATGATTCTATTGTTTTCCGGTTCCTAAGACAAATTATATATATGTATATATATAAAATATATGTGTGTGTATACACACACACACACATATATATGTACCTTGTTTCAAAAGAAAAACAAGTTTCTTTGTTTCTTATTCTGTTACCTAGGCTAGAATGAGATTGTAGCTCATATGGCCTCAAATTCCTGGCTCAAGTGATCCTTCTGGCTCAACTTCCTGAGTAGCTAGTACTACAGGTGTGTGCCACTATATCTGCCTAATTTTTTAATTTTTTTAAAAGTTGAGGTTTCACTACATTGCCCAGGCTGATCTCGAACTCCTAGCTTCAAGTCCTCCTGTATCTGCCTCCCAAAGTGCTAGGATTATAGGCATGAACCATTGGATCTGACCCCTTAGTATATTTTTAAAGGAGAATTTGTTAGGTTTATGATTATTAGGATAGTTATAAAAATATATATCACTAACTATCCTAAAATACATTTCTATGCCACTTTCAGCTGTTTATTATTTTTACCTACATTTGTGAAGCTATTGGGACAAAGACTATAATAATAGGAGCTTTTGAAGCTTAATATTCTAATTTTATACTATAATTTATTTCTGAAAAGCTTAAAAATTGATATAAAAATTTTTAACTATACTGGTAAACTTAACAATTAAAGGAATATTTTTGTGACTCCTTTTGTAAAGTGAATAATCAGCCTATAATTTGTTTCTTTGTGTAGACTTGTATCTATATACATCAAATTTGTTTTCAATAGGGTATGTCAACAATTATAGATGTATGTGTCTAAAAAGAAGAATACGTAATTTCTGTTTGTGAAGAACAAACTCAGATTTGACACTTTAGATGAGTGAGGCATGCCAGATTATTCTAGCTCTATTCTTTTTAATAAAATGGTGTTATCAAAATGTGTTCTACACCCTAAATTAAGGAGGTGGCAAGAGTTTATGTATGAAGATTGAACTATAGTGCATTTTCTTTTTTTTGAGACAGAGCCTCAAGCTGTCCCCCTGGGTAGAGTGCTGTGGCTTCACAGCTCACAGCAACCTCCAACTCCTGGGCTCAAGCAAGTCTCCTGCCTCAGCCTCTCAAGTAGCTGGGACCACAGGTGCCTGCCACAATGCCCAGCTATTTTTTGGTTGCAGCCATCATTGTTGTTTTGACGGGCCCAGGCTGGATTCGAACCCGCCACCTTAGGTGTATGTGGCTGGTGCCTTAGCCACTTGAGCCACAGGCGCTGAGCCATATAGTGCATTTACTTAAATAGTAACAGGGCTAGTGTGAAGTAGTGGAAAGTTTTACAAGTTTTTTGGTAGTTTTATCCTTTTTTAAATAGCAAAACTGGAATCTGCAATATTAATGATTTAATTTGCTTTAGTCTGCAGTTATAGAAGTGGGTGTATATGGTGCTTTCAAAGTGTCTGTGTTTGTTAGCTTCTTACTATATAGTTTGATTATATCCATCAATTTATTGCTCTGCTTGATACTTGGAAGATAGTTAATGATAATTCATTCTCTTCTTAGTTTGAATACTCAAATGTTGTTAGTCAGAATTAGCTATCAACAGCTATTTAGGTTTTTTTTTTTTTTTT
>NW_003852400.1:24422807-24454888 GCF_000181295.1 Otolemur garnettii
ACCCACCACCTCCAGCATATGGGGCCGGCACCCTACTCCTTTGAGCCACAGGTGCTGCCCAGCTATTTAGTTCTTAATATAGAAGAACTAAATCTTTAGGATGAAAACATAAAATAAAATGTGATTGTCATTGTGTAATATTTAACTCCACCATGAGTTAAATATAGTGTTGTTTTGGTTTTGATTTTCTTGGTGGGGGGGTATCTGGGACCCTCACTTCTCTACTTATTGTGTTGTTTCTCTGGGAAAGTATATTAAAGCCAAGAGCATTCAAAGCTTATCTTATCCACATCTCTCACAATCTCTGCATAGCCTACTAGTTATCAATCATAATCTAACATGTGTTTTGTTAGAGCTCATGGAAAATAAAATCTTTTCTTGATAACTGAGGAAGCAGTCTGTGGGTTAGGGAACACTTGGAATTTTTCTGGGATCTAGTCAAATTCCAGAAATTAGCCAACCAGGTTTATCCATGTCCTTAAAAAGTTAAGGGTCAGGGATAACCCAGAGTTATCAGGTTCAAAAATGAAAGACAAAGGATTGGGAGCAAAGGTTTTGGGGATCAAGTTCAAGGCTAGACATGGAGAAATTGTTTAAAATGTAGGCCCTGAACTATGTGATGGTGTTCACACCATGCCAGGAAGGACTAGATAGAGGCTGCCCAACTGAATTTAATTGTTTACTCAGTCATTTGGCAGCTAATTACATTCTAGAGGATGCAGATGTTAATGTAGTGGAACCTCTGTAAGCTGATCACCCAAGGGACTATAATAGCTAGTCAACATACGGAAGTGGTCAGCATAAGGTCTGCTGTATGGATTCGTACATGAGATGCATATTTGGTCTATGAAAATTAGGTTAAGTTAAGGGAGTTGTCAACTATGGAGGTTCAACTGTACGTGATCAGTGTCTTTAAAGGAGTTTATGAGTCTCCTACCAATAGTATATGATAGAGTGACAATCATTGTGCCTTAAAGAATAGTAGTTGAGGCTCAGCGCCTGTGGCTCAAGTGGCTAAGGTGCCAGCCACATACACCCAAGGTGGCAGGTTTGAATCCAGCCTGGGCCCCCTAAACAGCAATGACGGCTGCAACCCAAAAATAGCTGGGCATTGTGGCGGGTGCCTGTGGTCCCAGCTACTTGGGAGGCTGAGGCAGGAGACTCACTTGAGCCCAGGAGTTGCAGGTTGCTGTGAGCTATGATGTCATGGCACTCTACCCAGGGGGATAGCTTGAGGCTCTGTCTCAAAAAAAAAAAAAAAAAAGAATAGTAGTTGAGAAATGTTGGTCTTTTGGCCCTGGGGCAGATAATGACTTGGGGTATAAGCAGTATGTGTACAAAAGGAAAAGCTTATTTTTCCCGTAGCCCTTGAGTTTGTGATGAGGCATCTCTCTACCCAGGGTATCTACCCTGTTACTCTTCTATTTCCCTCATGTGGCTTCATTCCATTGGATTTTGAAAATCTTGTTACCTTCTGAATTTCTTTTTAAAGTGTATTTACCCCATGAGGGATTCCATTTTAAATTTATTATCAGCTTAACACTTTTTTTTTTTTAACAACGATGGTCTTGAACTCCTTCTAATTCACCTTTCTGAGTAGGTGGGACTATAGGTGTGTGCCACTGTACCTGTGTACATTTGTTAAAAGCAAACACTTTCAATGATTATTTGACATTAGTTACCATCTGTACACATACTATATGTGACCTTGGGTAATTTGATGAGCCATATGATATGCCCCTGAGCATGATTATTTTCACTAAATTCTTCTGAGAGTACTTTGTTTAAAAACTGGATTCATCTGGGTCTGATTTCTTTTCTGAATGTATTTATCTTCGTTCATTCTTTACAAGGTTTTTGTTTCTGGTCCTTATCTTAAACATTGCTATTGTTATTAAATTTTAAGCCTTTTTAATTTTGTGAAGGGAAAAAGTGGAAACCTGATAAACACATGTAAAGAAAAAAAAACTGGATTTATCTTTTTAAATATTGGAAACTGTTGGGGTAAATTAATGCCCTAGTCAGATACAGTGATTTTTTTGTGTGTATGTGTCATTTCACAAATGTCCACATGGTGGCAGAAGATACTTACATCTGGAAAGAGTACACGAAATTCAGAAAACTTAATATTTCAAATTTATTTGAAATAATATTTGCCTTTTCATATTCCTAGTATTTTTATGTTTGTATTATATGATATATATTTATTTCCACTTAAAGTATTTTAGATGTATTCACGAATTTTAAAGTCGAGTAAATTTTTTTTTGTCTTATAATTTTAATCCATTTTTGAAGGTTTCATAGGTACTCCCAGTATAGTGTTTTATTATTATTATTATTATTTTTGAGACAGAGTCTCACCATGTTGCCCTCAGTAGAGTGCTGTGGCGTCACAGTTCACAGCAACCTCAAATTCTTGGGCTTAAGCAATTCTCTTGACTTAGCCTCCCAAGTAGCTGGGACTACAGGCACCCGCCACAACGCCCAGCTGTTTTTTGTTGCAGCTGTAATTGTTGTTTAGCTGGCCCAGACCAGTTTCTAATCTGCCAGCCTTGGTGTATGTGGCTGGTGCCGTAACCACTGTGCTACAGGTGCTGAGTCCTGAATAGTGTTTTAAGTAATTGTTTTGGTAAATGTCTTTTCCTTTTAGTAAGCTTGTTTAGGGGAACTTGCAGGTAATAATTAACTATTTCTGGATGAATATATATGAATTTATATATATGAATATATATGAATTTCATATGAATATGAAATCTTATTTGAGTTTATTTTAGAAATCAAGGAATCGATTCGGTACTCATTCTTTCATGTCAACTTGCCTAGAATTTTGAATGGCCAACGCATGGTCTCTTTAGCGTTTTGATTCCTGCTTCCTCTCTTCATTGTTAGGTCTTCTTTTAAGAATTCTTTGTTTTAACTTAAGAAATTTATTCATTCTGTAAACATTTATTGAATGCCTTCTGTGTTTCAGATGCCACCCTAAAATATTACAACAGATAGAATCTTTATTTTCTGGACTTTCCAATCTTGCAAGGCAGGTAGCAATTAAATATATGATTGCTTTTGAGTTAATGTTTGTAGTTCTCTTTGTGTGTGTGTCTGTGACCAGATCTCACTCTGTTGTCCAGGCTGAGGTCCAGTGGTACAATCATACGTTTCTCTAGCCTTGAGTTTCTGGGCTCAAGTAGTCCCCCCACATCAGCTTCTGGAATAGC
The DNA here is from genome assembly GCF_000181295.1 of Otolemur garnettii. Lineage (NCBI taxonomy): Eukaryota > Metazoa > Chordata > Mammalia > Primates > Galagidae > Otolemur > Otolemur garnettii. Next base: position 24,426,023 of record NW_003852400.1, read on the forward strand.
TGGACCAAAGAATTATGCCACCATGCCTGGCTAATTTTTTCTATTTTTTTGTAGAGATGGTATCTCACTATGTTACCCAGGTTGATCTTGAATTCTTGGCCTCAAGTGAACCTCCTTCCATGGCCTCCCAAAGTGCCTGTGGTTCTTATTAAAACAAAATATATTTTTCATAAAAATTTAAAGAATATGTAGCTTTATATATAGATGGTATAGATTGTGAATTAATTGCAAAATTGTGAAATTATGAATTATATGAATGATGAAAAGATAAAAATAGGGATTGGAAATTCTGTGGAAACAGAAATAGGCCATTTTTTTTCGTTTCTTTTTTTGAACACCAGATGGTAAATGAGCTAGTTAAAAAAGATGGGGGAGATAACATAAGGCTCTTTTTATTTTTGGTCAGTAATATTCTGGCCTTTTCTAATGTGCTGGTGTTTTATCCTGTCTATTATTAGTCTGATTGTATAATTTTCTGGCAAAACTGGGATGCACTTGGGAATACTAAAACAAAATAATACACATTATTTGAAATGTATATTTATTGACTTGTAATTGGCTTTATGATGCTAGTTCTTTATAACTATTCTCAAAAGTAAGTTTTCAAAATGTAAAAAGATAAATTTGTAAGGTTTAAGGCAAAAAACCCCCACTTTATTATGATTATGTGAATATTACAAAAATAAAAATTATTCATGAGCCATATTAATGTGCTTTCTTTTTTAGCTGTTCTATCTGTAATACCGTGTCACTTTCCCCCCTCAAAACACATTTTGCAATATGAATTTATTTAAAAATTTTCTTTAAATTTCCTGGAATCTTTTTAGGAGTTATATTTTACGATTAATAGAGAAAACTATCCTTCTATAGGTTTTGACATAGCAAAGAAGATCAGGGCAAATTCTGCTCAGAGGAGGATATTCTTGAATCTTTTTTTTTTTTACTTCAAATATATACATACTTAAGCCCAAATATTTTAAAAGGTACTTTCTTTCTGTCTTCATTAGGATTCTCTTTCAAGACAAAACTTGTCAGATAAATTGTCAGTATTTAGGATTATTTTGAATGTTTACCAAATTTAGATGCTCTAAAATCATAGGACTTTTCGATTTTTTCCATTTGGTATGAATATAAGTATGTTATAAACAGGACTTCTTCAAAAGATTGTTACTAGAAGTTGAGATGTACAATTATAGAATTTAAACTGAATTCTTATACACTATTTGGGCTCTCATAATTTAACTCATTATTTCTTTGTTAGTAAATTATAGGCTTTCAGTTACAAGCTTTGTTTTCGAAAAACACCACTTACTAAAAGCTTCAGCTTTTTGTTTCTTTATTTGTTCAAGACTTGATTAAAGAATTTCTATTGATTTGAACAAAATGGAAAAGTTCACCATCATTGTAGGACACTTGGGATGATCTGCAAATTAGTTTTGCAAAGTCTCCAGTAGTTCAAAACTCTGTAGATGATAAGCACAAAGGGAAAGCCACACTCCTGTGCAGAAGTGCTTGCGCTCAGTAGTAGTCCTGTTACAGAAATCTTTTGGATTACCATGACTGTAGATTTTTAGTGAAGTGTAAGTTTGACAACAGATTCTATTTTGATTATCAGATCATTACAATTTGGGCATGGTTATAAATCATGTACATCACAACTCATTCCATGTGCATTCTTTCTTGAAAAGTCTCTAATAAGAACTTTTTTTTTTTAATCTTGACATTCTGCTTCACCCAGATTTGTATTTGTATTATTGCTGTAAAAACAAACAGTTTTACCTTCAATGTTGAGGTTTTTTTTCACACTGAATTTATAGTGGCACTCACTCACAAGAACATCAGATAGTTCAGCTTTAAACAAGTGAATTTCTAGTACCATTACTTTGTTAAAGAAATCAAAGTGTTACTAGCTTTAATTTAATTGATGTTCTAATTGAAGCATGTGGTATCATTGATTGAAAGCTGACATCATTTAACTTTTTGCAAAGTGGTTCTTTTGTTAATAGTTCAACAACTATTGCTTTACTTTTTATATTTGCACAAGATAATCTGAGATAAAAATGGTGAGTTAACTTAGGTAATTAATAACTTGACCTGAATTAAAAAGTCATGCTTTTGGGCTTGGCACCCGTAGCACACTGGTTTTAGTGCCAGCCATATACACCGGAGGCTGGAGGATTTGAACCCAGCCCAGGCCAGCTAAACAACAATGACAACTGCAACAAAAAATAGCCAGGTGTTTTGGTGGGAGCCTGTAGTCCCAGCTACTTGGGAGGCTGAGGCAAGAGAATTGCTTAAGCCCAAGAGTTGGAGGTTGCTGTGAGCTGTGGCACCATAGCACTCTACCGAGGGTGACAAAATGAGACTCTGTCTCAAAAAAAAAAAAGTCATGCTTCTCATTGTAATGTGAAAATATACTAGCTATAGTATAGATATAGTATTCAGCTATACCTGTTGTCTTCAAATACAGTCTTAAAACAATTCAAAATAGCTTTTAAAGTAGATGTCGGTGCTTAATCAGTAGATTTGTGTCTTTTGGTTTTCATTTAGTCAATAATATTGCTATAATCTCTTAGTTGCATGTTTATTATCAAATGTTTTTGAGAAATGGAAATTCCACACTCAATTTTTCTCTCACGATACTAGTGCCAAAGAGTTAATTGCAAAATAAAAAGCATTGCCAAATAATAAATCATTTCAGATTTGTACCAACTATGTGCATATTAAATGATAAAACTACTGTGTACAGACATAGTTTGCAGATAGTGCAGGTGTGGATCTAGAACACTGTAATAAACAAACACCACAATAAAGGGAGTCACGGGAAGTTTTTGGTTTCCTAGTACATACTAAAGTTGTGTTTACTACTATACCGTAGTCCGTTTCGTGTGCCACTAGCATTATGTCCAAAAATGCATAGACCTCAATTAAAAATACTTGATTGCCAAAATATGCTAACAATCATCTGAGCCTTCAGAAAGTTGTGATCCTTCTGGTGTTGGAGAATTTTACCTTGATATTTATGTCTCGTGACTGATCAGGTAGTGGCTGCTGTAGGCTGGCTGTGGCTGTGACAGTTTCTTTAAATAAGGCAATGAAGTTTGCTGTGATCCATTAACTCTTCCTTTCACACGAGATTTCTCTGTGGCATGCGATATTGTTTGATAGCATTTTATCCACAGTAGAACTTTCAAAATTGGAATCAGTCTTCTCAAATCCTACTGCTGCTTGATCAATTAAGTTTATAGAATATTCTAAATCCTTTTTTTGTTGTTGTTTCAACAGTGTTCACAGCATCCTCACCAGGAGTACATCTCATTTCAAGAACATACTTTCTTTGCTCATTTATAAGAAAGAACTCCTCGTCCATTTGTTCTATCATGAGATTTCAGCAATTCAGTAACATCTTTGGGCTCCACTAAGGAATCACCATGAATGGCAGCTACATCTTTCTGAAAAGTATTTCTTAAATAATAAGCCTTGAAACTTGAAATGACTCCCTGATCCAATGGGAGCTGCAGAATGGATCGTGTATTAGCAAGCATGAAAGTATCTTTGGTCATCTTTTATATCTCCGTCGCAGCTCTTGGTGACCAGGTACATTGTCAATGAGCAGTAATATCATATTTTGAAAGGAATCTCTTTCTTTTTTCTGAGCTGTAGCTCTCAATAGTGAGCTCAAAATAGTTCATAAGCCATGCTGTAAACACATATTCTGTTATCTAGGCTTTGCTGTTCTGCTTATAAAGAACAGGCAGAGTGGATTTAGCGTAATTCTTAAGGGCCCTCAGATTTTTAAAATCATAAATGAGCATTGGCTTCAGCTTTGAGTGACCATTAGCCCCCCTCCCCCCAACAGGCGAGTCAGCTTATCTTTTGACACCAGGCATTAACTTCTGTCCAGCCATGAAAGTCATAGGTGGCGTCTGCTTCCACTGTAAGGCTGTTTTGTCTCCCTGAAAACCTGTTGTTCACTACAGCCACCTTCATCAGTGATCTCAGCCGGGTCTTGTGGGTAACTTGCTGCAGCTTCTGTATCAGCACTTGCTGCTTTTGATTGTATTGTACTTTTCTGCTGTAGAAATGGCTTCATTTCTTAAACCTCATACCAACCCCTGCTAGCTTCCACTTTTCTCCTGCAGCTTCCTCACCTCTCTCCGCTCTCGCAGCATTAAAGAGAGTTAGGGCTGTGCTCTGGATTTGGCTTTGGCTTAAGGGAACGTGCCTGGTTGGATCTTCTGTCTAGGCCACTAAAACTTTTTCCATTTAAGCAATAAGCTATTTTGCCTTCTTACCATTTTGTGTTCATTAGTTAAGCCCTTTTAATTTCATTTAAGAACTTTTCTTTTGCATTCACAACCTGGCTGACGCAGAGCCTAGATTTTGGCCTGTCTTGGCTTTTGACATTCCTTCCTTACTAAGCTAAATCATTTCTAGCTTTTGCTATGAAGGAAGAGATGGAGAACTCTTCCTTTCACTTGAATACCTAGATGCCATAGTAAGACTATTAATTGGCCTAATTTCAATTGTTCAATTATTAAGACACACACATTATTATGTCTTAGGGAATAGGAGAGGCAGAGAGGTGGGGGAATGCCAGTTGGTGGAGCAGTAGAATACACACACATTTATTAAGTTTGCTGTCTTTTTTAGCTCTGTTCATGGTGCCCAGAACATTTACAATAGGAACATCAAAGATCACTGGTCACAGATTACAGTAATGGATAAGATAATGAAAAGTTTGAAATATTGTGAGAATTATCAAAGTGTGACATGGTGACATCAAATGAGCACATTACGTTGGCAAACTGGCACTAATAGGTTTGCTCGACACAGTGATGGTCACAAAATATGATGAAGCAAAGTGCCATGAAACGAGGTATGCCGGGATGTTGTGTTTGCTCGAGGTATACCGTTATCTTATATATTTCACATACACCTAACCTATAATTTCTCCCATTTCTCTGCAGCCTGTTTAATGGCAGCTTTGTCTAGTTTATAGGCTGAAACACAGACCACATCACAACTGCCTGGTAGACTAATGAGTGGGTAGGGACAGTGGAGTCAAATGCTTATTTGATTATTCTATTCTAGAAAAGAATAGGACATCTGAGTGTTTTTACTTTATCAACAAGGCCATGTATACTGTCCTTAAAAGGCAGGTATTAGTTACCCTGAATCAGGGAGGCATTGGTTACACTGAGTCAATAGACAGGCATCTTCCAGTTTAAACCACTTGCGAGGAACTTGTGTTTGTTGCATCTCATCTGGCATGCCGCTAGACGGTACTGAGGCTGGAAGTACAAATTGTTAGTTTTATAAGTGCTGATTTAGTCAAGTCTTTAGTTCTTGACTATCATCTACTGATTTGCTATTTCATCTTCGTCTTGTTTCCTGGTTTATTTGTTCCTGAATTTCTCTGTCTTTTAAATAAAGAGTACCTATATTTTTTAGGCCCACTTGATAGAAAGTAGTAAGTATTACAAATTAGACCTGGGAAGGCATTTGGACTCTTTCTGAAATAAATCTAAACTTAAAAGAATTATGGCCTTATGATGTGAAAAGTTAGGGCTGCCAACCTTGTGCTCCTAAGAGCTACCTGTGCAAATGTTCCACTGAGCTCAGAGGTACAACCGGTTTCTTGATGGACTCTGCACCGTAGGAAAGTCAACTTGGATCTGTAGCTAATCGCAAAATTCAAGTTAATGTCACGGTGCATACTTGTGGTGGACTGTATTATCTGCAGTCTGTAATTTTTGCTGGCTGCAGTGGGCTATGCCACTCTTCCAGTCAAAGGATCTCATTCTAGGAACTCAGCTCCTTCAACATCCTATCCCCCTTTCTATTTTTGAATGTCTGCCCAAGGAAGTTCACACAGGTATTTGAGAAAGATTTTTCTCATTAACCAAACTTAGTGAGACTCCTTTGAACCTGATTTGGCCATATTGGCATGTCCTTCAAAAATACAGTTTTAGCAAGATTCTGTCAAATTGATTTAGCCAGGAACTCCCTATCCTCCTTATCTGATTACACTCAAAATCTAACTGGGTTCCTTGTCTTCCCCCAGAGGAAAAGGTAAGGAAACTACAGATATGGTGCAAGGCATCCATATTTGTTGTGATATTAATAAAGACCACTAAAAGTTAAGATTGAAATGGAAATTCAGAGCTATGTCATCCAAAGAGACTCCCCAAGCTAAGCTGTGTCTTGAGGCAGAAGACTGCTATGAAGGAGATGGGAAAATGCAGCTGGATGGGGTTATTTCTGTAGTTTTTGATTACTTTGGTTTCTGCCTTTCATGAGAATCTTGGTTAGATTAGTTTAGTGAATAATTTGCTCTACCCTCTTAGTAATTTTCTATCCACTGACCCCACTGTGCTTCTTGGCTATAAATATCAACTTTTCTTTGTTGTGTTAGGAGTTGGCCCCTGTCTCTTTCCCCTACTGCAAAACTCCGTTGCAGTAGTCCTTACACCTCTCACTATAGTCCAGAAGATAGCTTGCCTTCCTTTTTTAACAAGTGTCACGCATACTTTTTTCTTTAACACCTTGCTTTCATGGTTTACTTTTCTTGAAGGTATTTTGCATTTCTAGGGCTGGCACTCTTCCATAATAATCCCAGCAATAGATTTGGATCATGCAGTAAAGATTAACTTGACACCTGAACAGTGAAAGATTTTGTTTAAGAAATTCATGTGTATTCTTGGCTGTGCAGAAGCTTTTTAGTTTGATGAGGTCACAGGAGTGTATTTTTGATGTTGCTTCAATTGCCCGGGGGGTCCTCCTCATAAAATTTTCACCCAGGCCGATTTCTTCAAGTGTTTTCCCTACACTTTCTTCTAGTATTTTTATAAGTAAAGCAAGCAGACAGCCCTCAGAATGGGAGAAGATATTTGCTGTTTATGTCTCTGACAAAGGTTTAATAACCAGAATCCACAGAGAACTCAAACGTATTAGCAAGAAGAGAACAAGTGATCCCATCTCAGGGTGGGCAAGGGACTTGAAGAGAAACTCCTCTGAAGAAGACAGGCACATGGCCTACATAGGAAAAAGTGCTCAGCATCCTTAATCAATAGAGAAATGCAAATCAAAACTACCTTGAGATATCATCTAACACCAGTAAGATTAGCCCATATCCCAAAATCCCAAAATCACTGATGCTGGCATGGTTATGGAGAAAAGGGAACACTTCTGCCCTGCTGGTAGGATTGCAAACTAATACATTCCTTTTGGAAAGATATCTGGAGAACACTTAGAGAACTAAAAATAGACCTGCTATTTGATCCTATAATTCCTCTACTAGGTATATGTCCAGAAGACCAAAAATCATACTACAACAAAGGTATTTGTACCAGAATGTTTATTTCAGCCCAATTCATAATTGCTAGGTCATGGAAGAAGCCCAAGTGCCCATCAACCCTGAATGGATTAATAAATTGTGGTATATGTACACCATGGAATACTATGCAGCCCTAAAGTAAGATGGAGACTTTCCGTCCTTCATGTTTACATGGATGGAGCTGGAAAATGTTCTTCTTAGCAAAGTATCTCAAGAGTGGAAGAAAAAGTATCCAATGTACTCAGCTCTACTATGAAACTAATTTATAGCTTTCATAGGAAAGCTATAACTCAATTATAGCCCAAGAATATGGGGAAAGGGAAGAGGGAAAGGAGGGCAGTGGGGAGGAAGGGTGGAGGGAGGGTGATTGGTGGGATCACACCTACGGTGCATCTCACAAGAGTACAAGTGAATCTCTAAATGTAGAATATAAATGTCTTAACACAGTAACTAAGAAAATGACATGAAGGCTATGTTAACCAGTTTGATGAAAATATTTCAAATTATATATAAAAACAGCACACTGTACCCCGTGACAATATTAATGTACACAGCTATGATTTAATAAAAAAAAAAAAAGAAATTCATGTGTAGTCATCTTGTTTTAAGACAACTAGTCACCACTTGGTTCATGTCTAAATAAGTTGGGGTTTTTTATTTGTTTGTTTTTATTTTTTTAAAAAGATCTGGACACTTCAAACTTCAGAATAACTACAAAAGTGCAAGGGAGTAGAGCGTACACTCCTGATACGAAGTTGAATCTTCAGTTCACTCTTTCCTAAGAGTTACAGGGACTTGTACGTTTTACACAATTTCCTGCCATTTTAGGAGTAACAAATTATAACACTTTTTAATTTTGATTTTTTTCTGACAGTCTCTATAGCTTTAAGCTAGTTAGACTCTTCAGCAGCTTTTTGCATTTCAGCATAGATTTGCATAATTCCTGACGTGTTCCCGTTACATTAAATACACTTTAGCTTGCCAGTGTTTCTTTCTTTCTTTCTTTCTTTTTCTTTTCTTTTTTTTTCTTTTGCCAGTGTTTCTTAAGGGCCCAGTAGCCCATTTGTTTTTCTGTTGTATCTTTTTAGATGTTAGATTTCTAATTATGGTGATTTGTGTCAATGTTCATTTTAAAAAGAGAAAACTAGGTATGTGTGTATTTATGCATGGGGAAGTGATTGGGAGAGATCTTTAGGTCATCTTGACATCTTGTCTGCTGCTTTATTTCAGAGTGCTGTAATAGTTCATTACATAAAATAAAACAGATTTGAATGAAATTGATGTATTCTTTAACATATTTGTCATCACCTGTTAGGTTCAAGAAGCCTAATATATGATTTACTGTCTCAGGAAACTTTAAGATACAGAGGAAGAGGTAAGGAGACTAGAGCTCTGACACAAGGTACCTATTTGTTATGTTAATAGCAAATACCACTCAGAGGTAAAATTTGAAATGGAAGTTCAGAGTTAGGTCATCCAAAGAGATTCTACTCTCCTGAGCTGCGTCTGGGGGCAGGTTTTATAGGCAGAAAACTACTATGAAGGAGATGGGAAAATGCAGGGAGAGAGGACCAGATTGTGCAGAGAGGTGGTGCCAGGTCGGTGGCTCTTAATGTTCGGACTACAGAAAAACACAGCACCCCTCACTTAAGTTGGTCTGTTCATGCTTTTGGTGTCAAGTCTAAGTAATCTTTGCCTAATTGTAGAACCAGAAGATGTGCTCATATTTTTTCCTGGTAGTTTTATTTATTTATTTTATTTTTTTGAGCCAGAGTCCCACTATGTCACCCTAGATAGTTGTTGTGGTGTCATCATAGTTCACAGTAACCTCAAACTCTTGGGCTTGAGCAATCCTTTTGCCTCAGTCTCCCAATTAGCTGGGACTGGAGACATGTGCCACTATGCCCGGCTATTGTTTTTCTAAGTTTAATAGAGACGGGGTTTTGCTCTGGCTTAGGCTGGTCTGGAACTCCTAAGCTCAAGCAATCCACCTGCCTTGCCCTCGCAGTGTGCTAGGATTACAGGTGTGAGCCTCCACGCCTGGCCTTTCCTGATAGTTTTAAATTTTACTTTTAAACTCATGATCTATTTTGAATTAACTTTTGCATATAGTCTGAGGTTTTAGGTCAAGAGTTATTCTTTGCTTATGGATGTCTAGTGTCTTCAGCATTGAAAGGGTCTCCTGCACTGAATTGGTTGTGCACCTTGGTAAAATCAGGCTTATTTGAGTCTCTTTGTCTACTCTGTTTTCTCTTCCATGTCTAGGTGGCTGTCATGCTGTCTTGTTTCTTGTGGCTATGTCTTAAGTAAGCTTTATACTTCATTCTTTTTCTTCAAAATTATTTTGGCTGTTTTAGGGTCTTTCTGTTATACATGTTAGAATAAACTTGTCTAAGAAAGCATTTCTGGATTTGTGTATTCAACTGCAGAAGTCAACTTGGAGACTACTGAAGTCTTTTGTATGCTGAAATTAAAAATAATTGAAATAAAATAAAGAATTTACTTTCTTTGTCATTCTTAGCAACCATATTTCAAGTGCTTAGTAGTCACTGGACAGTGTGCAGCTCTGGACTCCTGTACACAGTGGTCCCTGTTTCTGGAATTCCTTTTACTTAGCTCGACCTACTTATCCTCTTAGACCAGTGGTTGTCAACCTGTGAGTCGTGACCCATAGGAACTATATTAAAGGGCCGTGGCATTAGGAAGGTTGAGAACCACTGTCTTAGACTCACCTTGTCCTGGAGACCTTTTCTGCCCCATACCTCGTTTCTCAGCCCAGGTGCTCCCATTGAACTTGCAGTGTTCCATTGTTTATGGCAATTATTATATAGTCACTGCTCTCCATACTGCATGGTAATGACCTTTTTACTTTTGTGCTTTCCCAGTAAATTACAAGCTGCTTTGAATCAAAAATGTGATTGTCTTTGTATCCTTTGCACCTGACGTTTCGTGTGTCAGAAGTAAGTTAGTAGTGACGCGTACACACACTAGTATCATATTATTTTTATGGTGGCTGCTTCTTTTCTTATTTTTTTTAATTAAGTCATTTATACATAGATCATAAATACATTTAGCTGCTTATTTTCTACAATTGCGGCCTGTAAACTTTGGGAGCCTGTATCATTTATGTATATGTTTATTATTTTATGCATTTGATTCTGTATTATCATTAGCTTATATCTGAAGAATAATATTCATTTGAGAGGTGTTCATTAACAACAGTGGGTATCAATTTGCGTTCCAAATAGTTATGGTATTTTTGAAAAATTTTAGACTCATTATATTGCCTTTTTTTTAAAAAAAAATATGGTACATTTGTCAAATCTAGCGAACCAATATTGGTACTGGTTTTTTACTAACTAAAGTCCACTTTTTATTTACATTTGCCTGGCTTTAACCTAATGAGCTTCTCCTGTTCCAAGATCCCATCCAGGAGACCACGTTATAATTGTCACATCTCCTCAGCCTTCTGTAGACGTCAGCAGTTTCGCAGATTTCCCTTTTCTTGATGATGTTGGCAGTTTCGAGCAATACTAGCTAGGTATTTGGTCACCAAGTGGGGAGATATCTGATGATTTTTCTCATGGAAAGACCGGGATTTGGGTTTGGGAGGAAGAGCACAGAGGTAAAGTGCCGTTCTCAAGCTGCCAGGTGTCTGTTAGTGCCGTTGTTTTTACCTTACTGAGGCTGATTAGTTGTACTGATAGTTGGAAAAGTGTCCATTCTCCACTCTGAGCATCTTTTGCTTGTGCTTGCTTTATTAACATTGTTTTCAATCAGAAGATTCCTTACCGGCATCTTAACATTACCTGTCCATTTCAGGGAATAGTCTAATTAAACTGGATAATGCGTGTGTAATTGTAAATCCATTTAACTGGTATGTCAGACTGTAGCACATCTAAATACTTTACATCTAAAGCAGCTGCCAGAAGGAGAGGAGGTTTTCTCATTAGCATTAGGGAATTCCTCTTCTGTCCTTCTATTATTTATCTCCTGTATCCTACCTCTATGGTTCCCAGTCCCTGGGCCACAGACTAGTACTGGTCCGTGGCCTGTTGGGAACCGCACAGCAGGAGGTGAGTGATGGGTGGCCAGGAAAGCTGCATCTGTATTTACAGCTGTTCCCGCTGCTTGCATCACCACCTGAGCGCCTCCCCATCAGATCAGCGGAATTAGATTCTCACAGGAGCATGGGCCCTTCTGTAAACTGAACTTGCAAGGGCTCCAGGTTACATGCTCCTTATGAGACTCTAATGCCTGATAATCAGAGGTGGAGCTGAGGTGATGACGCTATTGCTGGGAGTGGCTGCAAATTCACATTATCATAGCAGAGAGGTTTGACTGCACAGAGACCATAATAAATCAATTGCTTGCAGACTCCTATCAAGACCCATCAGTGAGTGGCAAGTGACAGTTAAGCTGCATCTGGAGGCAGGCTTTATGGTGGCATGTGAATTGATGTCCTTCAGTTGTACAGTTGCATCTGGCGGTAAGCTTTAGTCTGTGCGTGGCCCACCCATTATTTTATTTACTGCTTTCATCTGAGCCTCTTACCTTCACTGCACACTTGTCTCAGTCACAGTTTTGGTAAGCCAACTTTAGCAAACATGAGGAAAAAACAAACATTGCTGGAAAGGGGAAAGACACAATGATGAGACAGCAGAAGACTCCAGAACTGCCTACAAATGACAGCTGTATATAAAAGAAAATACCAGGAGTCCTACTTAAATTATATGTTCCTTGCAACAGGTGATTCACATTCTCCAAGCACACTTTGTATGGTATGTGGCCACCATCTATCTCATGAAGCCAGGAAGTCTTCAGAACTGCTTTGCCACATGGAGACCAAGCAGTGTGCATTAGAAGGCAAGGCCTTGGAGTTTTTCAAAGGAAAAATCATGGACATGAAGAACAGAAGCAATTATTGAAGCTACCACTTCAGCAAATGTGTCTGCACTGAGAGCATCACTCTTAGTCTCACCTCCTTGTAAAGCTGAGGAGCCATTTATTAGTGATGAAGAATTTTTTTTTTTTCAGTTTTCTCAAATGCCCAACGTTTATTCAAGACAAAAACTCAAACAATAAACACAAGAAGTATAACAGCACCTGCAGTGATTTAGAATTCTAAAAATGGCAGAGAGAATAAAGCAAAAGCTCTACAATTTTTTATATGTTTAGCATATTTTTTCTTCTTTTTTGTATTGGTGAAGAGTTGATCCTTCCTGCTGCTAAGGATGTTTGCTTTTCAGTCATTGTTCCTCTGTGCATGGTATCCGTGTTATGACAGTTCCTTTCTATTTCCTGATAAACAAGATGGGATATATACTGGTTTCTGTCTTACAGGTAGTTAGAACCCTGGGAATCCTTATAGAAACACAGCCGTGGCTAGATTACCTTTGGGCAGTAGCTTAATTGAGAGAGTACATCTAGCAGGCTTATATTTACATTGTCTAGGAATAAAGAATTTGAATGCTTTTATGCTTTGGCCTTTTATGTTGTTGTTTTAAATCTCTATTTCTTCTCATCTTGTAAACATCTTAGTTTCCCCAGGTTTATGAGTAATTCTTTGAAATGGGAAGATAAATTATCTGTATCATTAGAAAAAAATAATTAAAAAATAATATAGCCAGGGATCACTTTAAGAAACTCAGTGTACAAAATAGGGACTTGATTAATTAGGACCAATTATTTCCAAGGAGATTTATAATTTTAACAAAGTTTTAAGGAATAAACCATTTCATTCTGTAGTTCATTTGAAATGTGTAAGCTTATAAAAATTTGATTCATGCCACTTCTTCAAAATTGTTGTAAGTGAGGCATGAGTCTCTAGGCATTATTGACAGATTCTTTTATGTCAATTGATTTTAGTTAATAGTCTCTCTATAAAGTAATGCTTGAACAGCCTGTGCTTGCATGAATTATATTTCAGATATGTAATGGTTAATTATGCAGTTTTTGTTGTCGTTTAGGGGAGTTGGGTCGGTATTTACAGCCTTTTAAGGAAAACAGGTAACATAGACCTTTTAGATATAATATGTTCTTTTAGTGTTCAGAAAATTGTGTGTTAAATGATACTAAATGCTAAGTCTCTAAGAAAAGTGGTAGTTTGCGAAATGTAGGAACTGCCATTTTAATGCTACTGTGAGGTAAAGAAATACACAGTGTGATATTTTTAGCGTGGCATATGGCAACATGCTCAAGGAAGTTAATATTTTATGTCTTTTTGACATGTTTTGAGATGCTATTTTCAGAATTCATATTTTTTATAGTACATTTTAGAGCATTTTGTGAAGCTGTTGTTTAAAAATATATATTCAACATGAATGAAGGTTTATGGTTTTAAACAGTAAATAATTGTATGTTTTCTCAGCTGTTATTTTATGTTCTCATTTCAAATGATTTTATTATTTAGAGTTGATCTCTTATCATGTATTCCTCATCTGAGACATTTTCATTCAGAAGAATAATTACATGAATTTGAATGTAATTTGAATAGATTTGTATTGACCATGTTTATTCATTTTCAGCTTGAAACTTGTCCATAGTTACTGTTTTCACATTTATTGCCCCCAAATGTTATTGCTAAAACTCTTTGATTCAGGTGAATGAAACTCATCTCGTAAAATCTGAGGAGGCTTCAAAAAGTTCATGGAAAAATGAAATTAAAAGATAAAAGCAAAAGATGCAAACTTTATTTCTCAACATAACCCTGTCAAGTTCAAGACGCTTTTGCAAGAGATGATACTAGATTTAGTCTGCAAGGTTGGACAATTAAGTTTGCAGACTCTTCCTAGAAAAAGTGCTTTGAAGGGTGGACTAGGTGGTGACATTGGTTCATAGCTTTGGAAGGGGATACTTTGAAGGTGACCATAGTAATTTTCAGCAGTGAGGGATGTAGCCTTTTTCAAGGATGAGTTCACCAACTTAATTGTCCTACCTCGAATCTCTAAAGAACTGAGAGAGTTTAACCAGGTCATTGAAGTCTTTTTCACAGTAACTGAAGAAAAATGGATGCCATTTACAGATTTTTAAGATTGGCAAACAAAAAGAGGTCAGAATGAGCCAATTCAGGACTTAATATGGATGCCTAATGATGTCCCATTGAAACTCTTGCAAAATTTCCCTTGTTTGATGAGAGGAATGAGTAGGAACATTAGTCGAGGTGGAGAGAGACTCTGGTGAAACTTTCTTAGGCACTGTTTTACTGAAGTGTTGGCTAACTTTCTCAAAACACTCCCATAAGAAGCATTGGTGCTCCAGAAAGGGAAGCAAAGTTGGCTTGAGCGTCTAAAAAATCGCTGCCGTGACCTTGGCTCTCATGGTCACTTTTGCTTTGACTGGACCACTTCTAACCTGTTAGTAGCCATTGCTTTGATTGTGCTTTGTCTTCAGGATCGTACTGGTAAAGCTATATTGAATTTCCTGTTATAGTTCTTTGAAGAAGTGCTTGAGGATTTGATCCCACTTATTTAAAATTTCCACTGAAAGCTTTACTTTTCAGCTAATCTGAGTGCATCTGTTTTAGTACCCATTTGAGTGGAAAGTTTGCTCAACTTAATTTTTTCAGTTAATGTGTGTAAGCCAAACCAATTGAGATGTCTGTGGTGTTGGTGGTGGTTTCTGCGGTTAATCATTGGTTTCTTTTCAATTAGAGTACACACAAAATTGCTATTTTCTTTCCAAATTGATGTGGATGGTCACTTCTGTGGGCTTCATCTTTACCATCATCTGTCCCATCTGAAGTTGAGTTACTCATTTGTAAACTGCTCTTTCTTTGAGGCATCGTCCCCCATACACATGTCAAGCATCAGTGATTTCACCAGTCTTTCACTCACCATGAATTTGATGTTCTTGCTTTACTTTTAGCAGAATTTATGTTGCTCTAATAGGGGCTCTTTTCAAACTGACGTCTTATCCTTCTTAGGGCCTAAAATTAGATCCCATTTAGACACATTGTAACAAGTTAGTGTGAGTTTAATTTTGGTGCAAAGATATTAAAGTGTAGTTTTTTGGGAATCTACATTTTCCATTAAATATTTGAAGACCCTTTATAGATATATTCTAGCAGACTTAAATGGGCATATATGTGATTCCATTTCCTAGTAATTTGTATTATGAAATTTAACACTTGGTTGGATGTGGCAAACATGTACTGTTCAAAGTAAGTTCTTGAGTAGTGTATACACATGTAAACAGTGTTTTTTTTTTTTTTATAAATGTTTTTGTCAGTTGCTCAACAATATAAAGAAAATATACTTGCCAAGACCCTAGTTGAGCAGAATATAGCATAAGAATATCACTCATTCTTTACAAAAAATATAATTTCTTCACTATTTCCAGCAAAATAGCATACATTTTTTCTAGATTCCATAGAAATCTTATTCACCAGCTTCTCCTCCTCAATATTTTGGTTAATCTGTTGTTTGCCCCCATTGTTGCCCCTTCCCCAGGCAGCAGTGCAGATGAATGTGTTTGTCTTACCACATGTTTTTGAGGACTATTTCCCAGATAGCCCTCTCAGCACTGGGGGGGTCCGAGTCAGGCAGGATAAAGGCAGTCCCTCAGAGTGGGTTCTCCTGGGAGTCGCCAAACAGGCCACAGAAAACAGCCCCAGTTCGTTTGAGAATAATGTCTATTGTGTTCCCGCTGGTACTGGGAATGTGGACTGCTGTCTTCAAGGCCCCTACTCATATGGGGGACGTGGATAGGGATAAGAGTGAGTAATACCACAAAGCTCTCTTTCTGAGAGTTTGCTCTTTTTTCTGGACTCAATGTTTACCTGATTGATGCAGGTTTTACGTTAGTTCCTAGAGTTCTGAGAAAGTTGATTCTGAAGGTTTTGCCAGTTTATTTTTTGCTTTGTGGAGGCATAGACATTTGGAATTCTCTTCTTTGCCATTTTTACTGATGTTGAGTTCTATCATTTTTGTTTTTTTTTGAGAATATCTTTATCCAGATGGCATTGGGAAAGGGAAAATGATAATGACAGGGATTTGTTAAGAATAAACTAATGGCCAAGTATCCAAATAGGGGTGCATCACTGGTGATTGTAAATATGGGAATGTAGTAAAAGGCAGCTGTGTCTGAGTTTAAGGTTAGGTTTTGATTTGGGTACTGCGGAAGCTCTGAAATTTGAAGTGAATTTGTGGAAGGAATACCAAAAATCTGTGAGGCACAGCTTTTAGAGAACAATTGCAGTCAATGTGTATACGAATTTAGTGTATATTAGCACATTCTTAGCACATTCATTTCCATTTGTTCCAGTTATTCTCTCTCTCAGCCGCTCTCTGTTGCTCTGGGTAGAATCTAGTGGCATCATCATATCTCACTTTAACCTCAAACTCCTGGGTTTAAGTAGTCGTCTTCCCTCAGCCTCCTAAATAGCTGGCACTATAGGCGTGCACCACCACATCTGGCTGGCTGGCTATTTTTTATACTTTTAGTAGAGACAGGGTCTCACTCTTGCGCAGGCTAGTCTCAAACTCCTGAGCTCAAGCAATCCTCTCAACCTGGCCTTCCAGTGTGCTAGGATCACAGATGTAAGCCACTACTTCCAGCCTAGTTCATCATCTCTTTAAAAATATATATATATATATAGTACAGTACTAATGATTTCCCATTTATGAGTCTCCTTAATGATTTTTTGACTTTACAATGCTGCAAAAGTGATGCACAGGCACTAGAAATTTTTCTTTGAAATTTGATCTTTTCCCGCTGGTGATTTGCTGTAGTATATACTCTCTTGAGATGCTGGACATTGGCTGGGCTCCCAGGCAGAGACTTGATCCTGAGGGTAAACAGTAAATCTCAGTGTACTGTGTTGCCAGCGTTTATTTTGCTTGACTGTAGGCCAATGTAAGTGTTCCAAGCATATTTAAGGTAGGCTAGACTAAGGTGTGATGGACAGTAGGTTAGGTGTATTAAATGTGTTTTCGATTTACTGATATTTTCAGTTTATGATGGGTTTATGAAGCTCTAACCCCATCCTAAGTTGAGGAGCATCTATATAGTCTGTGGGACCCTACATCACAATTAGCTACTGATTGGTCAGGGCAAGAGGAGAAAGGATTACAACAGCAGTGGATCTCCACTTCGTTTTTATCAGAGAATGATTTATTTGTAATAAAAAAACACTGAATTTTTTATTTTCTGTACTTTTTTTTTTTTTTTTTTTTTTTTGCTAATTCTTACGCTTCCCCCAAATAAGCCATCTTCTATTTTCTGGTCCCCATAATATCAGAATTTTTAAACCTCTGTTGAATTAAGTTGAACAACAAATACTTAACCTAATACATATTCTCTATTATTTAACCCTCTAAGTGTTCAAACTGATTTTATCCTGTTTTCTGTTTCTTCTCATTCTTCTTTCCCTTTCCGCCTTTATTTCTCCCATAGAGAGAAACACCTATAGACATTCTATGAAAAACCCATAAGTTGAAATTTATAAAAAATTCCAATGTATCTTGTCAATTCCTGGGGTTAAACAGCAGAGGCTTTAATTATTTGGAACTATTAACAATCTCACTAAATTTTAAAAGTGCATTTTAAAAACATGGACTGAATCATTACCTTTGAGAATTTCAAAATAATTTTTCTCTAGCGACTTAGAAGTTATTCTTTTAAAAAATCCATAATTGGACTGGAAAAGGAAGGATGTAATTATGGAAGTTTTAATTGCTCCCAAAGTGTATTTTACCAAAGTGATAATGTTTTTTTAATTGGAAAAGGAAGACAGTGTATTTTAGACTACATTGCCAAAAGTAGGAACACCAAAAGCATTTCCCCAGCTTATTGGTGTAGATAATGTTAGCAATTTGTATGTCTGCTAATGAAATATAGAGGTTTTAAGGAAATTCTATTGAGAGTTGAATATTTAATTTTGTGAATATGTATTCTTTAAAGTATTCTTGTTCTGTTATTGTCTGTGCATTACTATAAGAACTTATGTTAAATATTATCTATATGCACAGGTAATTATACCCATGTCTTGGAGCCCAGGGCTTAACACAGTGAGATGGGGAAACTGGTGAAAGGATGTAGGACCACAGACCTTGTGGAGTAAAGCACCTCTAGTTCTCTTTATTTTCTTATTGTCTTAACACGATGTTAGAAAACTAGGAGATGATAAAGGTGAAGATTACAGAATCCTGATAGGATTCTCCTTTGCTCAGTATGGAGCATGAGAGACTGATCCAGCCCCCATTGTCACTCCCTTATTCTTAAAACCTGTAGAGATTAGGACTTTTAGTAGCTACGAGGATTCCAACCTCATGTTGTTTAAAACTGTAGTCTGTTTCAGTGTAAGAAAGGTCATATATGAAACGGCCACAGGAAACATTATAGTCAGTGGTGGAAAACTGAAGGCTTTTCCTCTAAGATCAGGAATAAGACAAGAATGGTTGGTCTCACTATATCTTTTCAACATGAGAGTGGAAGGCCTAGCCGAACAATTAGGCAAGAAAAAGAAAGAAAAAGCATTCATATTAGAAAAGAAGAAATAAAATTATCTTTGCAGAAGATATAATCTAATATGGGGAAAACACTAAAAATTCCACCAAAAAACTGTTAGAACTAATAAATGAATTCAGTAAAGTTGTAGGATGAGTTGAGTTTCTGTATACTAATAACAAACTTATCTGAAGAGGAAATTAAGAAAAAATATCATTTACAATAGCATCAAAAGAATAAAACGTATAGGAATAATCTTACTAAGGAGGTGAAACACATATTGCCAACAAAACATTGCTGAAAGAAAGTCAGGAAGACACAGATAAATGGAAAAAGATCCTAGGCTCATGGAATAGAAGAGTCAATATTGTCAAAATGTCTATAACACCCAAAGCTATATATAGCTCAATCAAATCCCTATCAGAATTCCAGAGGCTCTTTTTTTTTAAAAAAAAAAAAAAACAGAAAAAACAATCCTAAAATTCATATGGAACCATATAGGGCCCTGAATAGCCAATGTAGTCTTCAGAAAGAACAAAGCTGGAGGTTATCATGCTTCCTGATTTCAAAATGAATTATGAAGCTGCAGTAATTAAAACAGTATGGTATTGTCAAAAAGACAAATCAGTGGGACTGAATATGATAGCCCAGAAATTAACCTGTGCTAGTCTGTCCAACAAATGGCGTTGGGAAAAATGGATATCCACGTGCAAAAGAATGAATTTGGATGTTTATCTAAAACCATGCAAAAGAAAAATCAACTCAAAGTGAAATAAAGACTTAAGTACAAGATCTGACACTGTAAAACTGCAAGAAGAAAACATAGAGGAAAAGCTTCATAACATTGATCTTGGCAGTGATTTTTTTGGATAGGATACCAAAGGTATAGGCAGCAAAAACAAAAATAGAGAAGTTGGATTACATTAAACACAAATATACACAGCAAAGGAAACAGTCAACAGAGTGAAGAGACAATCTATAGAATGGGAGAAAACATACACAAATCATGTATCTGCTAAGTGATTCATAACTAAAATATGTATGTGGAATTCCTAAAGCTGAATAGCAAAAACCCAGCAACTTGATTAAAAATGGGCAAATGACTTGAATAGACATTTCTTCAGAAAAGACATACAAGTAGCAAATTGTTATATGAAAAGATATTCAACATCAGTGACCATCAGGGAAATGCAAATTAAGCCACCATGAGATACCAGCTCACACCACTTAGGATGGCCATTATTAGAAAACAAAAGACAGCAAGTGTTGGCAAAGATGTGAAGTAATTGGAACCCTGTACACTGTGGGAAATATAAAATGGTGCAGCTGCTATGGGAAAAGTATGGTGGTTCTTCAGAAAATTGAAAATAGAACTGCCATGTGACTCAACATTCTGACTTCTGAGAATTTATTCAATAGAATTGAATTCAGAATCTCAAAGAGATACTACATACCTGTGTTCACTGCATCACTCTTCAAAATAGCCAAGATGTGGAAACAACCGAAATGTCCACTGACTGGTGAATGAATGGCTAAAGAAAATATGGTAAACACAGTGTAACAATACAATTCAACTCAGCCTTTAAAAAGAAGGAAATTCTGCTTTAGATGACAACATGGATGAACCTGGAGGACATTATGCTAAATAAAATCAGCCAGTAACAAAATGACAAATACATATGATTTCATTTATATGAAACTCACAGAAGCAAAAAGCAGGATGGTAGATGCCAGAAGCTGGGGTGGAAGAGGAATGGAGAATTGCTGTTCAAAGGGTATAAAACTGCATAGCATGGTGCCCATGGTTAACAATATGACTGTATACTTCTTCTTTTTATTTTATTTTTTTAAAGAGAGCTCATGTGTTCTTACCACACACAACAAAGAACAATAATACAAAACCCCTGCAGTCTAGCTGTCAGATTGCCTTTGGAAATAGATCCTAAAGTCCAGTTGTGCTGAGTGTAGCATATGTCAGGTTTAGCCAGGTCTAAGCTGTGTGTCTCTTATTATGAAATTGAGAATAGTTTGTTATGGAAATTAATAATATTTAGATCTTATTCTGGGGATCTTATAATTAATTGTACTTAGGAGCCTTTTAAAGCCTAATTCTTTTTGAGAAATTAGTATATTTGAAGAGAATATATGAGAGTATAAGAGCTGTGTATGAAATGGCAATTTTTTTTTTTTGTAAAAGAGTATCATTTTTCCTAGACTGATTCTATTCAGTTTGGTTTAACATTAATAAGAAAAGCTGGTAAGCCAGAGTTTTAGGAGTAGGCTTGAGATCTTTCACATAAACCGATGCATTATAAATGATTAGAAATTATGTTTTTGTTTGAGTCATTTTACAGATTAGTCATCATGAGGATGTATCAGAGTTTTCTTTACTTGGTTTAAACCCTAGAATGTTTACTTGAAATGGTGTAATTTTTTACTGTAAATTTAATATGTGCCTCTTTATTTCTAGTAAATTCTATTCATGTTTATATTCTTGAATATCCCAGAAAATTTACTGTGCTGAATATATCCAAAAAACCATATATTGTAGAACATTTTTAAGTTGATAATAAATTGTAGCTCTATTATTTTCATCCTCAGATCATATTGCATACACTGAATTTCCATTTTAATGTCATGAATATTCATTAAGGAAAGCAATCTTGCTCCAAGCCCTTTATGCCAATCAAATATATTATTTTAAAAGTTTTTGAAATTTAAGATATACTAAAATTGAATAAAATTACAAAAACTCTTACTAAGTAATACTCTAGTCTTTGTAGTCATTTTAATTTTATGCTGGTAGTTTTTTTAGAAACTGAAACTGCGTGTGAATTATGATTTCCTCTGCTGAAATTTACTTTGCCTCTTAGCAAAGTTCCACTAAACTATATTACTTTCTTCTGCAACAGACACTCATTTGATTGCTAGCAATGTTCCAGGGCTCAGGTTGGCTTTTATCTTCAGAATAGGAATTGATTTTCCCAAGTATTTACTGATGTGAAGTATTTAACAACCATTATGATGTGACATTTAAGAATATTAGGATTTTGATTCGAATCCTTCATTAAATCAGAAGCTGTCTTGTTGGGCTATTATTTAAATCAGAAGCTGTCTTGTTGGGCTATTATAAAGCTGTCTAAAATTTGATTTAAGAATAATTCTTAAAAACTTTGTTTAGATTTGTTAATATTTTTGGATACATGCCACAGAATACCTTCTCTGGTTTTATTTGATGATAAGAATTAAGAGAGCATGAGTCAAGGTGGTCAATGGTAAGTAAGTACACTCAGCTTTTTAGTGTTCATATTGGTTGTCTTTGTTTTAATTCACAGGTAAGAAAAGAGATACTTTTATTTGGTGAAAGGGTCTCCCGAGCATCCCTTTGATGCTGTTTCTTTTCATTAACCACTTAAAACATTTCAAACTATTAAGAAATACCTAGAAATTCATGAGCACTAAAGCGCAGAACACACATTTCCTGGCCCCACTCCCAGTTTCTGATTCTGTAGACCTGGAATGAGACCCCTGAGAATGTGCATTTCTGGTGAGTTCCCAGGCAATGCTATGAACGCCATGCTTACTCTTTTCTGCTTTAGGAATTTATGATAGAGATAAGATTGAACCAAGAAAAGCAGAAAAAAGACTGCACTTTAGGGGATGAAGGCAGGTTGGAAATCTTAGAAATAATTGGAGAATACGAACATGGGAAAATGGGATCTAGTTCAGAAGCTCCCACTCTACCTGCCAGAAAGACATAATTATCAAACATTCTTTATTTCTTCAAAGTTTTATGTTTCCATAGTTTCACAAGTTAAGTGGTATCAAAGCATTTATCATTAAAAAAAAAATAATTGCCCTATCCCAGCTTTCCACATTCCTGCACATTTGCCTTTCAGAGCAGTCATTTTTAAGTAAGCCTTATGGCACATGATCAGATATATTCAGGTGATAGATCAGATACATATGATACATTTGGGCATGACGGGATGAATTAGCTGCTGTGATTGGCTGAAGGTCAGCTGTTTGTGTTTGGCTGAAAACCAGCTACTTGTTGTAACACATATACTTCTAAGTTAGTTTGGTTTCTTTATGTACAAAGTTAAGTTGTTGGTTTTAGATAGGAGCTTGAAATACAGAGACTGCCTCAGGCTAATGGTATGGCCTCTTACTTAACAAAATATATAGTGGCAAGGTAATTATCATCTCCAAACTAAACTAAAGATGTGTCGATATTTGATTCTAAATTTAATATATCGATGCCATTTATGCCACTGGTCATCTTTATGAATTATTTTACAAGTAAATTGTGAATTCTTTGCAGCAGATAACTAGGGGTGAAGATTTGTAGTGAAACTAGTCTACCCATGTGGGGATGGAGAAGGACAGACTAACATAATTTGTCATAATTTGCTAAATACTGAAGCAATGTATTATATAAACAAAATTATACGATCAACTGAAACTGCAGGAAAATGGCAAAGTAAATATGTTAGAGAACATAGTTTAGAAACAGTTTGTTATGACGGAAGAAACTGATGGAAAACAATTGCTTGGAGTTCTTTGATGGTAACTTACTTTTAAAAGATTAAAGTGTAGCTGTCTAGAAGGCAACAAGACAATGTTTCCATGAGAATTATCCTCTGACAATAATTATCTTTGTTAAGCAGACTTTAGGTACATATATAAAATAGCTGTATCTTAAACTTTCAAAAAAACAAAAAGCTAAAGGAAATTGTTGTGATTTACAATAGAGACAATTTTAGTGATGCAGTTTCTACCTGGATACAGGGGAAGGAATAGAGGAAGATATGGATATTTCTAAAACTCTTTTTAAGTTGAATTTTTGAAAGACTAGTCTGCATATGGGTTTAAACTGGCAAAATCAATTTTTTTTCACTTCAAATTAGGATAAGAAAGAAATTTCTCTGTTTTTATTTTGCTGCTTGTTACCCATTTTCCTTTTGGTTGCCAGTTAGCATTCTATTTATATGTTTAGGGTATTTTATTCCTTAGAAAATTAACATTTCACTTTCAAATACAAGAGAGACTTGCTTCCTTTTTCATATTAATGTTTTTCTGATTAAAAAATTAAAATGACTAGGCGAGATTTTGTAAAATAGTATAAAGGAGAAATAAAAATCACCTCTAAATAATCATCTTTGTACTATTTCTTACTCAATATCTTCACTTTATTGGGATAAATCAGAGTATGAATTCTAATATTTAAGTTGCCAAGCTCATCCATGCAAATTTGTAAAATTCTGTGTGCTTTTGTGAAATTGAAGACATTCATATATAGACTACAATGCTAAATTGGCGGTTTCCTTTGTAAAACAAAATTTATCAGGTGAGCTGAGAACATGGATTCTGGTTGGCCAGCAAGTTTTTCTCCCTGTTTTTCTTTCATAAATGTATCTTAACGTTTAGTGTTGCTAGATGCTGAAAGCAGTTGAGTGTCCAGCCGTGATTCTTTGCCCTCAGGACTTTGCCTTCAAGTTCTAATATAAATAACATCAACAGTAAAAAGAGTGCTATAAAAAACAAGGGTACAGAGTGACAGGGGAGCATGGGGCAAACCTGGGGCCAGAGTTACAGGTATCATGGAGAAAGTGATGTTTGAGCTGAATCTTGAATCATGAAATAAATAAGGATATTCCAAATAGAGGGAATGTATGTCTGCTGGGGCATGGATGAGTATGGGATATTTGGGAACTATAGTTTGTAATGAGGCTGGTGAAATAAGGAGCCAGATGATGAAGGATCTTATAGAATAGTAGAAATAATAGTCTCCATTCTTAAAATTTGAAGAATCACATGGATGTCTAAAAGTTATGTATTTAGCCTTGTCAGAACAATGTCTAAGGGATTTTAAGATTCAAGTTTCGTAATGATGCACCTTTTTCTATTGCAGTACCTTTCTTAGGGGATTAAAATAATTATTTGATCTAGGTCCTCTCTCACTTGAAAATGCTTGATAACTATAGTATTTGGTAACATTCAGTGATTTTTTTTTTCCTACCAACGCAGTTAAAGAGGAATGTGTTCAGGCTAGATTTGCACTTGGCTTTGTGTTTTCCTCATTGTATCAAGTTACTTATTTTATCATGTCACTCTGTTGACACATTTTTTCTCCCTTCTTCCTGTTCTTTTACTTTTTTAAACATGTTTATAACAAGGTAGTACAAGTTGATTTGGGTGCAAAAACTTGAAATCCATGCATAGATTTTTCATAATCTATATGTTCCATGAATTTTGAAGACTCTATCACATTTTCAAAGTGTGTCTGTAGAGTAAAAAGAATACTTTTCACACCTTCATGTGCTAATGAATGAGATTATCTCTAAGATGAAATACAGTGTGCAGCATTTTCCAGGTACAATTAAGCAGAGATTCTCTTTTCCTAAGGAAGAAACCTTTATTGGGATTAAAGGTTGTGAGTGATAGTCTGGTGCAGGCTGTGTTCTAGAATTGCAACTGCTTGTGCAAAATCACTGGGGATACAACTGCTGACACTTGAGCACAGATTGAGGCTGTGACACAAGGGGTTATTATATTCATCACTGCCTTGCATTTGCTATTTCATAAAGAGGTGAATTTTGTTCAAGAATGTCTTTAACAAAACAGTAAACCTTGTTAATTTTATTAAATGTTGACCTTTACGTATGTGTCTTTTTAAAATTCCATATGAAGAAATGGGAAGTACTCAATAAAGCACTGCTGTCACCTACCAAAGTATGATGATTGTCTTGAGGAAAAGCACTTGTACATATACTTGAGTTATAATCTATGATAAATCAGTCACTTTCTTCATTTTATAGCACCTCTACAAATATTTGTTACTCAAATCTGGGGGCTTGCAGACATCTTCTCACCAGTGAATGGTGTGAGTCTGTCACGTCAAGGAAAAGAACTGACCTTATTTTTTGCAAAAGGTTAAAATTTTCACTTCAAAGCTCAAATTTGCGTTTTGGAAAACTTGTTTCTACCACCGTAAGCCTGACAGTTCCCAAGGTTTCCCTCATTCAATCAGAGGCGATATTTACAAATATCACATTTGATATTGCATAATAAAATATAGCAGCATTTGAAGATGGACATAGCCTCGTGAGCCGTGTTTTCCAAATGACCAATGCATGTTGTTACAGAATTATGTATGGATAAAGGTTAACTCAAAGTACAAGAGAGATGTATAGAGTGGGGAAAGTTGATTAGTATGAGTGGCATGTTGTAACTAATCTTTAAAAATTGCCATTTATCCAGTTTGATGTAACATCATAGAATAATATTCACAGTTATCAGGAAAAACTATGAAAATGCCCCAAAGAGTGGTTTTTGATAAATGTTTAGACAACATTCACTTATTCATCATTAAGATGGTAATTCCTAAGTACTCTGTTCCAGGCATTATGCTAGATGCTGGTGATTCAATTGAAAAGACAGATGTGCCCCTTTTTTTTTAAATGAATGTTTTATTCTAGTGGAGGAAACGGAATAATAACAGATCAGGATAAACACTGAGCAGGAAATTTAGGATACTGAGAAAGAGTAACAGGGCTACCTGGGTGAGTTAGGGAGGCTTCTCTGAGGAGGAGACATTTAAGGGGAGACCTGAGGGATGAGAAGCAGCCAGGCATGAGAAAGGCAGTCTAAGACGAGGGGAAGAGTACTCACAAAGACCCAACTACCAACAAAATTCTATAGTATTTTACAGGGTGGATACAAATACTTTTTAAAAATACTAACTGTTTACCATTTATTTCTCACAATATTCCTGTAAGGTAGGTAATCCAGATATTATTACTGTAAGCATTTGGTAGTTCTGATAAGTAAAGTTGTCTCATTAATTAGAATGCTGGATAATAGTTTTGTCATTTTTGAGTACCCCATGTTAAAGGTTGTTAGGTTATAAATTTAATTTAATATCTATACTATAATGAAGTGTTAAAAAATTTATTGATGCAAATTATATTACTAAAGAATAAAGGTACCATATAAAGCATAAAATACATAAATACCACATTTTGCCATGTATAATACGTATGCTTTTACCCAAATTTTTGAGGGAAAAATATGTGCATTATAGAAGGTAGGATAGCTTGGGAATGGGGGAGCCCAGCAGGCCTCCTGGGGCTGCCACCTCCCACCTGTGTCCACCGAGCACATGGGATTCTTTTCTGGGAGGATCTAGGGGTCCGTTGGGAGCCTGCTGGAGCTGTTTCTACCAATGGCCCTATCAAGGGCAGGAGTGGTAGTAGGACTAGTGAGGCTGGCTATGGTTGTGACAAGAGGGCAGAGGCCCAGCAGCGTGGAGGGGACCTGCCTGGCTGCCCACAGGCTGAGCAGCCTTTAAAGGCTCCTGCCTGGCTAGCTGTACATGTGACCATCTTAGCTGGGCCGCAGTCCCCATGTGGTGAGGGAAGAACTCCCAGGAGAGGGGAAAGGGCAGCCTTCACAGAGCTTGCTGCTGCGGGAGGGTGGTTCAGTCTGCACATTTACTAGGAGGGTGTTAATCCGCCCTAGATGTCTCTCCCTGCTGAGAGCCTGCCGCTTTCATGAGGGGCATTTTCCTGACAGTTTGGGCCCAAAACGTGGGTGTGCATTATACACAGGAGCACATTCTATGCAATAAAATATGGTAGTCTATTTACCTCAAAAACGATCAGGGAAATATTTTTAAAATTAGTATTATATTTTTGGATGGTCAAGAGTTGCCTTTAAGTAAAATAAGTTATATAATACTTACCTTAAGTACAATGCTAGTATTATTATTATGAAGCGTCTAGGAATGTTTGGATGAATTTCACAAGCAAGAATGTGCTTGTGTGTATGCACAGACTCCTCATGTCTGATGGCATGACATAAACTATGACATATTTGATTTATATATGTCACAGACATACGGCATTCATAGTAGGTAAACGTCAAGAGTATTTGTAAACTAGTTCTTCCCTAACCTGGCTTTACTACTTCCATAACCAAGAACCTTACGTGTTGTAAATAGCAAAGAACACCCTTGTTTTTTGCTCATTCCTGGTGTTATAGGTGAATCCTGAGTTTGGTTTACTGCCCTGGGCTAAGGAACCTGGGGAATTTGACTGCAGAGAGGCCTAGCTTCATGGAACACTAGTGTCACTTTCTGTTCTTTATATTATGTGAGTCATCCATATCAGCGTTCAGTGGCTGAGAAGTGGCATAGGTTATTATTTGATGATACTTTGTGCAATCCAAATGGATAATCTATCATCAGTGAGAGATTGAAAATTATAAAAACTGGTCCAAAAGAGCCAAGGCATCAAATTTATTACCATTGCCAACATAGATTCCTTTTTTCTATAAAATAGAACATTCTGTGTTAATTATTTTGGCAGATATGCTTCAAATCTCCAAGGCGTCTTTGAGTTCAGTTACTGTGATTCAGGTGACTTTCAGTTTTCTTGTGGCCCTTGTGTTTTGGTTTTTGCTCCTTCGGGAGGCATGGCATTTTTTAATCAGTTCTCTCAGGAAGGCTTGTCAGAGTCCTCTGCTTAAATTTGTTGGTTCAGTCTTGCTAAATAGAATCTTAAAATAATTGAATACATTTTGAAAGAAAGGTACCTTTTTTTCCTTGCTATGTCTAATTTGACATTAAGAGTTTAAATTTATCAAAAATAAAAAAAATACTGTTATTTTAGTTTTCCAAGAAATTATGAGAATAGCAACACAATATATACCTGTTTTGTAAGGGAATTTATAATATGCCTCATATAATTCGAAAGAAAAATAGGCTTTTTCAGACTAATTCCAATTATGTAGAATGTGGAAAAATTGTGGTAGCATTTTTATGATTAATCTGAAATCTTTTTTATGCTCGCAAGGAAATTCTTTGTATGTAAAATATAAAAAAGTCAAGTTTTTATGGGACAAATGTTATAGTTATGCATTTTCTGGAATTATACTCTGTGTAGTTGAGTTCTAACTGCTATCTTCTAACATTTTATGTTCATAAAATATTTAAACCATTTACTTAGACTTGAAAGGAGGCCTAGGATAACTGCTTTTCTAAGTATGAATATTGCTTTATAAGAAATTACCGGCTC
>NW_003852400.1:24455137-24469309 GCF_000181295.1 Otolemur garnettii
AAAAAAAAAAAAAAAAAAAAAAAAAAAAAGAAATTACCCTTATTTATAGAGTTTTTAGAGTTTAGATTTTCAGTTACTGTGATTTCCTACAATAAAAATGTTTCTAACTCTACTTTTGGGATGTTCGGTTGGAATTTTGTCTTAAAGAACACACAAGATCAAATGATATGTGATGAAACAAAATAATGAGAACCATTACTCTTTATGTTCAAATTATATTAATTATACATTCAAATTATATTAATTACAATTGGCAAATTGATTTGGTCTCTGTTGTTAGGAAAAATCGTGAAAACCAAAGCTAAAACTTCTTCATTCTAAATTTTTTCCTACAGCTTCTCCTTTTCCTGCTTTCTTTCCCTTCCATTTAATTATTTAATATTTACTATTAAAAATCAAAATATTACAGAGCCATGTTGTTCATGTTGTGAACAAAACATGAAAGGCTATCTTCCAAAATTTTGTGGGCATCCTTTCAGTTTTTCTGTTTGTATATACAAATATATAAATATTCTGTAATTTATATACATACATAAATTTGTACATATTTTAAAACATACCATGTTATCATGTTTAAGTAGTATTCTGTAAATTGATTTTTTTTTGCTTATCTTAGGGAGCTTTTTATGTTAGTACACATTTGACTTTATTCTTGTTAACTGTTGTATACTATTCTATAGTCTGGATCAGTGATTTTCAACTGGTACGCTGTGAAAAGTTTTAAAGCTCATTGATCAAACTGTTTTTGAAAGAAGTTCAAAGCATAGTAAATATATTCTCCCCTCCCATTTTTTTTGATCAGAATAATTTAATTGTGTTGTAGAAGTTTCTTTCTGAAAGCTTTGAATACCACTGCCACAATGTAGTATAGATTAAAAGAACTGGAAACAAACTCTGGAGTTCAGCTACTATGCCAAATTCTTTTGGTGCTTTTCTCATATGTTATAAAATAAGGATTTTTCTCTTCCTAGTAAATAAGTTCCCCTATTCTTCCTTAGTTTGTGAGAAATATCTTAATAAAGTACTTTAAAAAAAAGTTTAACTATAGGTTTAAGTGTGCCATGAGATACAAAAGGTTGAAAAACACTGGCCTAGGTGAACTGTAGTTCATTCAACCCACTCCTTGTATGTATGTCTTTCTATAAATGTGTATTTTCTAAGATATGAATAAATTCACTAGTTTTTCTGCCTGGAAATTCCTATTACTTAAATTTAGAGTCTCAGTTCTCTGAGATCCATAGGCTTCTTTTCTTTTTTTTTTTTTTTTTCTTCTTTAGTGACTTTAATTATAAATTTTTCATGTTCTCAAAGAAATGGAAAAGCAGGAAGCAACAAGTTTGGAAAGATGAACAACTGGAAGAGATTACCACCCAGGAAATCTGACAACTAAATCCCATTCAGGATGCTGAAAGAAACATTTAGACAAAGTACTAGATAACTGGTTCTTATATGACCAAGGATGTTTATTACCTAGAACACTTCCCTATTATACATGGCTAGATCACCCTGGAAAACTAAATCAAAGAGTCTGGAGCCAGGCTGTATACTTTGAAAAATCTCTATGATCAACACCATTCCTAATTAAGAAGCACGGTATGAAAATGAATATAATGAAAAATAAACCAGAATTTTTCTCCCTCCCACCCAGAGAGGGGTTTGAGCATGAGCTACTACTAACTGCAGTCTAATAGGGTAGAGATGCCATCTACATATCTCATGACCTTTGTGAGGATCTCTAAGATACTCAAATACATGAAATGGCACACACAGGAGAGCTAGCTGTGTCTTGTGAGGCTGAACTTTCCATCTTTATGGTACTGGTTTAAAATTCCCATGCTACACCTCAAATTATAAAGTAGAACCAACCTTTAAGACTTTGTGGACACTTCTCATGCTAAAGATAAAAACCATTTTCAAATGGACATCTTTGGGTTACAGCGTACCAGGTTGCTAAAATTTAAAATGTTGGTCACTATCTTAGACCTGAAACAGGCTTCTATTCCTCAAAAAAAAGGGTGACTTCTTAAAAGGTTGTATTAGTTTGCAGTCCCACCAGCAGTGTAAAAGTGTTCCCTTCTGTGCAAATCCACAACAGCCTCTGCAGCTTTGAGACTTTGTGATGTGGGCCATTCTCACTGGGGTTAGGTGTTATCTCAGGATAGTTTTGATTTGCGTTTCTCTGATGATTAGGGATGATGAGCATTTTTTTTCATATGTTCGTTAGCCATTTGTCTACTTTACAGAATGTTCTATTCATGTCTTTTTCCCAGTGATATATGGAGTTGTTGTGTCTTTTTTTGTTGACTAATTTGAGTTCTTTATACATCCTAGTTATCAAGCTTTTCTCCGACTCATAATATGCAAATATCTTTTCCCATTCTGAAGGTTGTCTGTTTGCTTTGGATATTGTTTCCTTAGCTGTACAGAAGGTTTCAGGTTAATTAAGTCCCATTTGTTTATTTTTTGTTGTGGTCGCAATTGCCACAGAAGTCTTCTTTATAAACTATTTCCCCAGGGCGATATCTTCAGGTATTTTCCCCACACTTTCTTCTAGGAATTTTATTGTTTCATGCCTTACATTCAAATCTTTTATCCATCTTGAATCAATTTTTGTAAGTGGTGAGAGGTGCGGGTCCAATTTCGGTCTTCTACATGTGTTTATCCAGTTCTCTCAACACCATTTATTGAATAGGGATTCTTTTCTTTCTTTCTTTCTTTCTTTCTTTTTTTTTTTTTTTTTTGGCTGTTTTTTTGGCTGGGACTGGGTTTGAACCCATCAGCTCCGGCATATGGGGCTGACAACTTACTCCTTTGAGCCACAGATGCCACCCACGAATAGGGATTTGGTTCTACCAGTGTCTCTATTTTTGTGCCAATACCATGCTGTTTTGATCACTATGGCCTTGAAGTATAGCTGAAAGTCTGGTAGGATGATACCTCCATTATTTATTTATTTATTGCCGTTTTTGGCCAGGGGCAGGTATGAACCCACCACCTCCTGTATATGGGGCCAGCACCCTACTCCTTGAGGAGTAGGCACCACCCTATTTTTATTATTAAGAATTGCCTTGGCTATACAGAGTTTCTTCTGGTTACATAACAAAATGAAGAATTATTTTTCCAAATCTTACAAGTATGACGACGGTATTTTAATGGGGATTGCACTGAATCTACAGATTGTTTTGGGTAGTATAGACATTTTCACAATGTTGATTCTTTTCAGCCATGAGCATGGCATGTTCTTCCATTTGTTAATATCTTCTGCTATTCTTTTCTTAGGGTGTCTTAATTTTCTTTGTAGAGGCCCTTCACTTCTTTTATTATGTATATTCCTGGGTATTTCATTTTTTTTGAAGCTACTGTGAAGGGGAAGGAAGTGTGGAGGATCCTCAAAGAACTCAAATTAGTAATCCCATTTGATCCTGCAATCCCATTACTAGGCATTTACCTAGAAGAAAAATAATCCTTTTATCATAAGGACATTTGCACTAGACTGTTTATCATAGCTCGATTTACAATTGCCAAAATGTGGAAACAGCCTAAATGCCTACCAACCCAGGAATGGATTAACTAGCTGTGGTATATGTATACCATGGACTACTCAGCCTCTAAAAAAGATGGAGATTTTACATCTTTTGTATTAAATTAACCTGGATAGAGGTGGGACACATTCTTCTTAGTAAAGCATCATAAGAATGGAGAAGCAAGAATCCAATGTATTCAATTCTAATATGAAGGCAATAGATGAACTAATACGGGGTGTGGTAGGGGAATGAGCAAGTGGGGAGAGGGGAGGAGAGAGAGGATTGGGGGTTCACGGTGTATGGCACACTTCTTGGGGATGGGGCACAATTACAAAAGGAATTTTATCCAACAAATGCAGTAAGTATAACCTAAGTCTTGGTACCCTCAAGGAATCCCAAACAATAAAAAAGGGAGGGAGGGAGGGGTAACTATTAACAATAGGAATGTTATACCTGGACTTTGTACCATGCTCACAGATTTGAGTTTGCAAGGCAAAACAGGCTTTCAAGTTAAACAACAATTGTAACCAAAACTTTAATCTGAAGGATTCTCATGAAACATATTACAAATGACAACATCAAAAAAAGTCTTGCACAGTATCTCAAAGTTCAGCTCTACCATGCCCCCTTATACTGGCAGGTCATTGGTATTTTGATATTTCAAATTTCCAATTAAAGAATGTTACAAAAGCTATATATTCATATATGGCAATTACATAAGGGACTTATGGATCTAAAGCAAAGGTAAACTTTCTTGGAATTTATCACACCCTATACCAACTAGGCAATCTCTGCTGAGGATGAAAACTTGTTGGATTTTTCATAATCCTCTAATTTAGTACAATGGCGTAGCTTTTATTTTTACCTGCTGGCTTGTTTCACAGCAGCTTTTTAAAGACTACTTGTTCAACTATAATTGCATACTATATACCAGAGATGGGGGAAAAGTAAATCTTAGTTCAGTTTTTGCCAGCTTTGTTTCTATTTATAAAAAAGTAAATAACACTTTAGCTGGGCAGGATTCAGAGGTTTGTTATCAGTCCATGCAAAACTAAAATTCAAAGCAAATTCAATTTTGCTTAAGGGAACATTGTAAAGTAACAATTCTTGGTATTTATATGCCTCATATGATCCATTTCAAACCATAGAGAATTATACTTTAGTGTCACTATTCCAAGAGACAAACAAATGTGGACAGCTAGAACATCTTACAAATGCACCAAGCTTACAAAGTATCAAACAAACTTGAAATTTCTGTACATACTCCTGTCAAATGAAGTTATCTCCTTTACACCATTTCTCTTGCAAACTGTTCTATTTCTTTTCACTTGACCTAGACCTGCTTGGAGACTCAGAGAAGGATGGGGAGGGCTTAGGATTTCTCTCCCCAGACAGTGGTGTCTCTCTTCTATCTATGGAAAGTGAGCTGCTCAGGCTGCCAGAGAAGCTTTTCCTTTTGGAGATCGGTGGCAAGGTGGATGACTCTTCCTATATAATCATCTCAAGGGTGATGACCCCAAGAGGGTGGTGGGCCACGATTTCTGACAGCATGAGCTGCATCTGGAGGATCCTCAGATTCAACAGAAGCAGAGCAGGAGGGTTTCCAGCAACCCACACACTTCAAAGTGGTCCATGATAGCCAAAAGCCCATTCCACTTCAGTCCTGTTGCCATTGTTTCCAAGATTACCTACATAAACCTTATAGGCCAATGGACAGGAATCATGATGTATTCCGAAAGCTAGAGTTGAAGAGTGGAGGCTCAAGTCCTCAGCTCCGAGGGACCTTCCTGCTTCCCGCTCCCCTCTGGCCGGACTCCCACAGTGGCTCTACCTTACCCGGTGTCCACGAAATGGCCAGGTTTATTTTCTTGATTCTTGGCTTTCTATGACAATCACTATCCCACATTCAAATCCCATTCTTTTCTCTTCTTGCCAGCTCTGTTCTTTATTGGAATTCTAAAAATTTGTAGCCCAGATTTATTTTTAAGAACTAATCAGTATCAATTTTTCTATGCCAGCTTTATAAAGAATTTTATGTCAGTTTGATTCGAGTCTGTGGGGAAATCCAGTGATTTGCATTATAGAGATGCTAATTTAATGGTGTGAAGTGAATTAAATCAAAATTCAATAGCTGTATGATAAAGGGACAATTCTAAAATGCTATTTTTTGGTGAGAAAACGCCTGTGAAACCTATTTAAAAATGATTTTGGTATGTCTTAGATTTTTAAAATGCGTATATTATTAAAAATTATAATCTAAGGTGTTTAAGAAATATTTTCAAAAGCAGAAGAAAAACTGCTTTTAAATGGAAATTTTCTTCATTAAAGAACCTTAGTGTGTTCTCTAAATGAACACTTGCTACAGAGGAAAGAGAGACTGAAATGGTTACTTGGCAGCAGGAGAGAATGAGATCAAACTAGATTAATTAACAAGAAGAACTAAAAGGGGCAAAACCTTGGTAATCATTTTAAACTCTTTGGAATATTAAGGTCTCAGGATTGAGAAAAGATACTTTAAAAGCTACCTAGATTTTTCATTGAACACTGATGAATCCACAAGAAAAAGTATTTGGAGATATTTTGGAAGTTGAGATGGCAAAGAACAGACGATATTTGAATCTGAGTAAAACACAGTTTATGGTTGGTTTTTTTTTTTTTTTGCTGAGTCACAGAAATGAATTTTAATTTAGCTTTGAAGACATTTAGTATCTTTTATTCATTGAAGCAAAATGAACTAAGAGCTATGATTTTTAGTTTGGTAGAATAGTAAGAGAAGATTTTTTTTCTCTGGAGTTACAGGCTTGTATTTAGAATAGGCCAAGGGTAACTTGGTTTGTTTCAGGGCCTGGAAATGTTTGTAGATAAATCCACAGTTGAAATTTAGAAGTGATTGCCATAGTTTTAGTTGAATGGTATTTGTACATAATTATTTACTTAAGTTTGTTTCTAATTTTGTTATATGTAAATGTGTGTACGTGTGTATATATACCTATATAATAGTATACCTATGTACTATTTTTAAAGAACAGTGAAAATCTTCAACATACAAATGTGGAGAGAATATAATGAACCAGTATGTACCCACTACTGTCAGTTACTAACTCCCAGACAATCTTGTTTCATCTGTACCCACACGTATTTTTCTCCTTTCCTAGATATTTTAAAGTAAATCACATATAATTTTATTTACAAATATTTCAATATCTGTTCCTAAAAGAGACTCTGTAAATTCATGACCCTAATGCTATTACATCCCAAAAATTAGCAGTAATTTTATATCTCCAAAATTTTTGAAAAGGCATAATATAATATTAGCAGATCATATTAACTACAATTTTTTGGGTTTTTTTAATTAAATCATAGTTGTGCACATTAATACTATCATGGGGTACAGTGTGTTGTTTCCATATACAATTTGAAATATTCTCATACAATTGGCCAACATAGCCTTCATGTCATTCTCATAGTTGTTGTGTTAAGACATTTATATTCCATATTTAGAAAGATTCACATGTATCCTTATAGGATAGATCTAACTACAGTTTTTGTACTACAAACTGATAAACTGGTACTACAGGTATTTTGCCTTTTCAAAAATTGTAGTTAACATTTATCTTAACTTAATATTAGCAGATAAGCAGATAATATTACATATCCAAAATTAGCAGTAATTCTTTTTTCTTTAATCATAAACACATAGATCATGTATACATTAATACATTTATGGGGTACAATGTGCTGATTTCATATAGAATTAGGAACACTTACATCACAATAGTTAATATATACCTCATCTCGTTTACTTAATTATTGTGTTAAGACATTTATACTCTATACTTAATAGATCTAACACGTACCCTTGTATATGCACTATATGTGTGATCCCACCATTCACCTGACCTCCTCTTTCCTTCCCTTCCCCCATCCTCCCTCCTTCATCCATGGTCATAGTTGTGATCTATTCTTCATGTGAAGGTGTGAGTGATTGTAAATTGGTGTCATAATTATATATATACCATAATTTATTAATCCACTCATGGGTTGATGGGCACTTGGGCTTCTTCCATGACTTGGCTATTATGAATTGAGCTGCAATGAACAATCTAGTGCAAATATCTTTGTTATAAAGTGATTTTTGGTCTTTTGGATATACACCGTATAGAGGAATTGCAGGGTCAAATGGCAGGTCTACTTTTAGATCCCTGAGTATTCTCCATACTTCTTTCCAAAAGGGATGTATTAGCTTGCATTCCCACCAGCAGGGCAGAAGTGTTCCCTTTTCTCCACATCCATGCCAACATCTGTAATTTTGGGATTTTGTGTTAGATGATATCTCAAAGTGGTTTTGATTTGCATTTCTCTGATGATTAAAGATGATGATCATTTTTTCATGTGTCTGTAGGCCATGCAGCTTTCTTATTCAGAGAAGCTTCTGTTCAAGTTCCCTGCCCACAATGAAATGGGATTACTTGTTCTTTTCTTTTTAGTAAGTTTGAGTTCTCTGTGGATTCTGATTATCAAACCTTTGTCAGAAGCATAGCCTGCAAATTTCCTCTCCCATTCTGAGGGTTGTCTGCTTGCTTTACTTACTATGTTCTTGGCTGTGCAGAAGCTTTTTAGTTTGATCAGATCCCAGTAATGTATTTTTGGTGTTGCTTCCATTGCCTGGGGGGTCCTCCTCATAAAGTATTCTCCCAGGCCAATTTCTTTAAGTGTTTCCTCTGCACTCTCTCCAAGAATCTCTATAGTTTCATGTCTTAAGTTTAAATCTTTTATCCAGTGATAGTCAATTTTTGTTAATAGTGAAAGGTGTTGGTCCAGTTTCAGTCTTTATAAATCACCAGCCAATTCTCCCAGCAATATTCGTTAAATAGAGAATGTTTCCCCTAATTCATATTTTTGATGGGCTTATCAAAGATCAAATGGTGATAAGTGTCTGGGTTCATCTCTTATCAACTCTGTTCCATATATCTACCTCTCTATTTTTGTGCCAATACCATGTTGTTTTGATAGTTTGAAGTCTGGTAGCATGACTCCTCCTGATTTGTTTTTATTTCTGAGTAATGTCTTGGTTATTCAAGGTTTTTTCTGGTTCCATATAAAACGAAGTACTATTTTTTCCAGATTTTTAAAGTATGACAGTGGTGGTTTGATAGGGATTGCATTAAATTTGTAAATTGCTTTGGATAATATGGACATTTTAACAATGTTGATTCTTCTCAGCCATGATGAGCATGGTATGTCTCCTTTGACATTCTTTGGGGGAGTTGATCTACTCTGATTATTCATGTTGCTAGAGTTTTTCTGCTGATTCCGCCTCATGATTATTTTTCATCATTTGGCTAGAGAAGCTCACAAGGTGAAATTGAATTGAGGGCTCCTGGAGTTGTAGTTAACCAGCTCTTTACCACAGAACTGGGACTGGCAATTTCTACTTTTCTCTTAGAGTTTTACAAAGTTCCTATCAGAACTACAGCCTGAAACTCTGAGGAATTGCTTGATATGGTGGGGCTAGATGGCTCTGACCTGTATTTAACTAGTCTCTGTCCAATCCTAGTGAATCAGTGGCTTTGGGCTGAAATCTCAGCTTTGAGATATATAAGCAACTAAGACATCCCACCACCTGACAGGCAACAACTGTAAAAGGAGAATTCCACACTCCTACCACAACACAACCAGGGTACAAACTTGGTGGTTTCCCAGTGATCGGCCCAGGTCAAGAGTTACAAACCAGAACTGTTTGACTGTTCCAATTGTCCTAGTCAACACAAACACTGATCAGGTGGGAGAGTTCAAAAGGTCTTCAGCATCTAGGTAGCAGGGGTCCACTGGCAGCTCAAGTGTAGCTTACTCTTGTGTTCTGTGGAAGCAGAAAGGCCTGCCCAGCAAAATAGTCCAGAGGGTCTGGTGCCTTCTTCCCCACCTTGCACCTCCATCACACCCAGGCATTGGTGGCTCCATGGGGCTGTGGCCCAGTTCTCTCCAGTGAGAAAATGTGCCAGGGATTTGGGCCTACCAGAGTCAGAGGGAAGTCAGTGCTTCATCAGCTAAGCGACCACACTCTGCCACCAGCCAGCTGAGGGAGTTGAAGTCTGATTACCTCGGATGCTCAATGGAAACTGGGGAGTGTTCCACCTGAGCTCATTCCAAACCAGAGGTTAACAAAGCAGCAAATGTTTTTCACCTTCGGAAACCGTGCCTCTGCCCCAGCTGCTCTGCTCCTCTGGCATCCCTGAAATGGGAGATCTAGCTCCCTCTGACATCCACAGAACTGGGGAGGTGTCTCTTCAAAATTTGATCCTGTCAGGATCACTCTATTAATGCTGCTGCAAGGTGGGAGGTGTCTCCACTTGGGTTTCCCTGCCTCAGCGGTTCCTGAGCCTCCACCCGTCGTACAGAGACCCAAGCCTCCACCCATTGTTGAGTTGCTCTTTCTCAGAGCCAAGCCAGACGCTTTCCACCCTGTGCCTTTCTGCACTGTTACCGGATTCACAGTTACAGTGTAGTTGCGCTACCTCAGACCATGCAATGCCCAATCTTAACAAAGAATCACGAACATTCTAGTCTCTGCAAGGGCTGGGCTTCTAGACCATCAGGCCAGGGGGAAGGGTAGACTGGGAGTTCAAAGTGGCAGGGAAAATATTTGTTCAACCTTCATGCCAGACAAGGGAATGCCCAGGCTCATAGCAGGGACTCTCTGGAGAAGGAGTCCCAGCTTCCAGCAACTTACTCCCGTGGGGTGAGAGAAGAGGACCTCAGTTCACCGCTTACTAGTAGAGATCTCACAGCAAGCAAGCAATTCTCTTGAGGGAGGGGACAGATATGCATCCCCTTTGGGTGGGTTCTGTACCTGAAATGTGTTTCCTTGGAGTTGCAGCTTGCCTCAGCAGAGAAGATGTGCAATTATCAATCTCTTCCCTCAGCTCAGCTCCCACCCTTCAGCTTTGTTGGGTTCTTTCTGGCCGTTATTTCTCCCTCTGGAATGGAGCTTCTGTTGAAAGCTGGCTTTAGTTGGCTATTATCCCCATTCCCCTTTGCTCTTGTTGAATGTAAAAATTGGAGTTAGGGAAAATAGCCAACCCAAGGTTTTAGCAGAACACAAGGCACATTGAAACAAAATGAACAAACAAACAAAAAATCAGACACATCATACGGACACACAAACAATCAAAAACAAAAACAAACAAAAAAAATTGAATAACCTGATGTAAGCACTCGTAGCAACCATAAGAGGAAGGTGAGGGTTTGGTTCACATAGCCCAGTGGGCCAGGGCACCAGCCACTCACACCAGAGCTGGTGGGCTCAAACCCAGCCCAGGGCCTGCCAAACAACAATGACAACCACAACCAAATCACAGCTGGGTGCTGTGGTGGGCACCAGCAAACCCAAGCCACCTGGGAGGCTGAGGCAAAAGAACTGCTCAGTCCAAGAGAGTTAGAGGTTGTCATGAGCTCCAATGTCACAACACTCCACTGAGGGTGACATAGTAAAACTCTGTCTAAAGAAAAAAGAAAGGAAAGGAAAGCAGAGAAAAAATAATTTAAAAACATTTTTTTAACAGCTCCTACAAGAAAGAAAAAAGAAGAAAAAAGCAAAAAGAATGAACAAAGAGAGAGGAAAAAAGGCAACAAAATTATTTATATATGTTTATATATATAAACACGCGACTATGTATATGCCATAGGGATGGACTTAGTTGGAATGTATTTATGTTGCAATATACTTTCTGGACACCAGGTGGCACCATGAGGGGTTCCCAGGCTTAAGTTTTCTTGGTGTTTGCCTAAATACCTGCTTAACACCTAGACCCCACCGAACTGCTGATTCCATCGCTCTCAAAAAATCTTCACAACAGGTTTCACAAATTCTCCCTGCAACAGTTACCATGAAGTGCAGAATATCCTGGGTCAGTTTCAAGTGTAGGAGGACTGGCTGTGGGTGAGACTCAAAGCTCTGCGCCTGGCCTGCCGGAAAGGTGCCTGCAGAGACGGCCATCTCCCACATTCCAAAAGAATGGCCTTTCTATCCAGGATCTTTCCCATCTGAGTGTCTCTCCTGCTCTCTATCCACGGTGATGCTACACCAGATGGCACCCCACTCTGGCCACCTCATTCCACTCAGGAGTTCACACTTCACCAGTCTTTCCACACGATATAATTTCCCCACAAACTGGGCACTGCAATTCTCCGTGGCAGGGCTGGTTGCTGCCACTCCCACAGCAGCTGCAGCCTTGGGGAAGAACTTTTTCTGGCACTCTCTGCAGCTCTGGATTACACTCCAAGTGCAGCAGTCCACCACCTCAGTGCACACCCTGAACTGCCACTCCACACCATTATTCCATGCCAAGAATGATAGAGCCCGCTCACTCTCACCTGTTGTTCCAGGAGAGCTGAGCTAAACGTCCATCCTGTCCACCGTCTTGTTCCTTTTTCCTTATATCAGCAGTAATTTTTAATACCATCAAACATCCAATCAGTTTCTAAAGTTTCCTGATTATCTATTTTTATTAACAGCATTGTTTGCTTGACTAAGAATCAAATAAATCTATTTGTAAGGTTTTTCCTTTTTGTAGCTTTTTATTTTGAGTTAATTTTAGACTTAGAGACTTCTCATGTTAGCTAAATTTATATAACCAGTTATCAAAACTAGGTCATAACATTGATGCAGTGCTACTATTAACTACAGATTATTTTACATTCACTAGGATTTACACTGATTTTCTTTTTCTATTCCATGGCCTAATCCATAATGCTACATCACTTAATCCGCATAATTTGGGTTGCCTTAGTTCTCTTAATCTGTGACATATCCTCAGTCCTTCCTTGTCTTTCGTAACCTTAATTTTAAAGAGTACCGGTTGTTTATTTTGTAGAGTGTCCTTTAATGTGGGTTTGTCTGATATGTTCCTATGCTCAGATCGAGGTTGTGTGTTACTAGAAAGAACACTACAGAAATGATACTCTCCTCTTAGTGCATAATTATTGGCGGTCCATGAGGCAATATGATTTATTACAGGTATTCACCTTGATCATTTGGTTTCTTACAGTTTCTTCATTGTAAAGTTGTTTTTCCTTTGTTGGTCCTGACAGTGGGGTTGTTTTCTAGTTTTTTATGGTCTGCATTTTGCTTATTGCATTACCTTGGTGATCTTTAACACTTTACTCTGTGTCCTACTATTTCCTATAAATTGGTAGTTAGATTTAGAGGCTAATTTGGTACAGATTAATTTTAGGAGGATATATACTTTTGTCAGGAATGCATAATATCTGGTTGTTTCTTTTTTTGTCGTATTCTTTGAAATGGTTTAGTTTTATTAATTCCAAATGCTTGTAAAAGATAAAGTTGATTTTTATTCTTAAAAAAACTTTACAATAGAGATATGTTTGCTAATAATTTTCCTTATTTAAGTTAGTACATTAATTTATAATTTAAACAATTATTTTCTTAAATAATTTAATTTTATTAAGCTGACAGTTTATTTTTGTCTTTTACATACTTTAAAATCACATTCTAGTAGATTCTATCTATTTTGTTAACAGTAATTT
Source organism: Otolemur garnettii (assembly GCF_000181295.1). NCBI lineage: Eukaryota > Metazoa > Chordata > Mammalia > Primates > Galagidae > Otolemur > Otolemur garnettii. Next base: position 24,468,208 of record NW_003852400.1, read on the forward strand.
AGTGTGATCAGTTTGATTCTGACTAAAAACAAGTGTAATACATAGGTAGAAGACTAGAAAGTTCTGTGAGGACAGAGCTGGTCTCTCAAAACATTTCCAATTTTTCTATCACTGATAAACTGGTACTACAGGTCGTCTGCCTTATCAAAAATTATCATGAGAAACAGGATTAGTGAGCCACACTTAATTTGTTTTTAGTGACAAATTTAAGTTGTCAAGTAAGGCTGTACATTAAATATTTTAAATTAAACAATTTAAAATTTAACAAATTAAAATTTAAATTGTTAAATTCAGCATAGCACGAAAGTTCATTTTTTCCATTAGAATTTCATAAGACTATGTTTCTGTAGTTCACTGTTATATTGGTTTCCAGCAGCTACTATGATAAATTAACAGAATTAAGTGGCTTGAAATAACAAATTTATTCTCTCTAAGTTCTGGAAGACTATTCAAAATGTCAACACACTAGGGGAAAATTCATATCTTGCCTCTTACAGCTTCTGGTGAATGCCAGGCTTCCCTTGACATCGCCATATCCCTCCAAACTCTGTCTCCATATTACCATCTCCTCTCTCTTACCTAATTTGTCTTGGCCTCTTTCTTATAAGAATACTTATGATGGTATTTACAGCCAGCCAGGGTAATCCAGGATAATCAACTCATCGCAAAGTATTTAGCTTAATCTTATCTGCGAAACCTTTACCGTACAAGGTAACACTCAAACGCTCTAGGGATAAAGACTCGACATCTTTGGGGACAGCATTCATCCCACTACATCTGCTCTCACTCTACTCAAAGCAACTCTCTTTGATGGCTTTTTGTTACCTGACACAGCCACTTAACCTGAGGGAGAACTATACATTCACTTTAATTGGAGAGATTAATCATAGGGATCTTCTAGTTTAGGGGTTAACTTCATTCTTCAAGGCTAACTTGAAACCAAAGGGTAGAGTGGCTCATGTGTGTTACTCTCCTACTCTCTACATTTCCATCCAGCTTGGTTTTCTTTCTGGCAGGGTGACAGATTAAGAAAAATTCATATTTAATTTCTGCTGTTTCCTGTATCAGGACTTCTCCAAACTACTGTCTTAAAATCGGTATA
>NW_003852400.1:24469340-24482867 GCF_000181295.1 Otolemur garnettii
TTTTTGGCCATATTTTTTGTGTCCTTCAGGAGAGGAACATTTGCGAGTACATGGGACAAAGACTATTAGGTCATGGGTGGTGCAAGGCAGGCTTAGAGCGAGGGTTTTGGAGTTTGTTGGTGACAGTTTTTATACTCAAGATATATTTTTTCTGGGAATTTCCCCATCTCAGTTTCCAATACTTGTGTTTGTCCCATATTGCCTTCTGATTCCTCAGTCAGTGACATTGCAGGCTACTGTCCAAATTCTAGGCACCCCTCAGCACCAACTGAGATCTTCCTTCAGACAAAAAGCTATAAAAATGAGACTCTAACCCAGTTCTCTCTGCTGCCCTCCAAAAAGTCAACTACTTTTCAATTTATGTTAAACTGTGGTTGGTCTCTAGTACCTTTGGATTGTTATTTTGTTATCTTTTATCCAGAGTTTATAATGTTATCTGTAGGAAGATTGTTTTGATAATAGCTACTCCACCATTAATGAAAGTTGAAATCCTTGCATACTTTTTTAAGTGAACATATACATGTATATTTATTTTTTGTGGTACAAATATATAACATAAAATTTATCATTTTAACCATTTTTTCTTTTTTGAGACAAGGTCTCACTCTGTTGTTCAGGCTAGTGTGAAATGCAGTGGTGTCATCATAGCTCACAGCAACGTCAAACTCCTACCCACAAGCAATCCTGCTGCCTCAGCCTCCTGAGTAGCTAGGACTATAGGGTTGTGCCACCACACCCAGCTAATTTTTTCTGTTTTTTGTAGAATAGGAAGTTTCACTCTTGCTCAGGCTGGTCTGGATTTCAAGTGATCCTTCCTCCTTACCTCCCAAAGTGCTAGAATTATAGGCATGAACCACTGCACCTGGCTCATTCTACTTTTTTTTTTTAAATTAAATCGTAGCTGCATACATTAATGCAATCATGGGGTACAATGTGCTAGTTTTACACACAATCTGAAATGCTTTCATCAAATTGGTCAACATAGCCTTCACGGCATTTTCTTAGTTATTGTGTTAAAACATTTATATTCTACACCTAGTAAATTTCACATGTACCCTTCTACTTATTTTTAAATGCAAAATTCAGGGCTTTCTATATTTATAATGTGACTATTTGTTACCACCATGTATACCTCCTGTTTTAACAGCAACTCCATGCCTATTAAATGATAACACTTCAATCTACCTCCCTGTCAGTCCTTGGCATTGTCTATTGTACTTTCTGTTTTTATAAACTTGTCTATTCTAGATATTTCTTATAAGTGGAGGCATACAAAATTTGTGCTGTCGTGTACGGCATATTTCATTTAGCACAATGTTTTCAAGGTTCACCCATGTTGTAGCATGGATGAGAACTCATTCCTTTTAAGGGTGAATAATATTCTATTGTAGGTCTATACCACATTTCTGTTATCTGTTGATGTGCACTTGGGTTGTTTCCACATATTGGCTGTCATGAATGTTTTTGTTGTGAATATGCATATACAAGTATCTGTCCCTGCTTTTAGTTATTTTGGATATATACATTGCACACAAACTTTATGACCACCCAGTACTTGTGTGCATATAGTGGGTCACATGGCAATTCTATGTTTAGTTTTTTGAGGAACTGCCAGACTTTTCTTTAGTACCTATACCATTTTATATTCTCACCATTAATGTATGTGGGTTCCAATTTTTTCACATCCTTGCCAATATTTGTTATTTTCTGGGTTTTTAAAATTATAATAGCCAACCTCGTGAATGTGAAGTGGTATCTTATTGTGGTTTTGATTTTTATTTCTCTAGTAACAAATGATATTGAGTATTTTTTCATGTGCTTGACAATTTGTATGTCTTCTTTGGAGAAACCCATTTTGTAATTGAGTTGTCTTTTTGATGTTGAGTTGTACTTCTTTATGTAGTTTGGGTACTAAACCCCTATCAGATAAATGAGTCACAGATTTTTTTTCTGAGTCTGTAGTTTGTCTTTTTACTTTCTTGATAGTGCCTATTAAAATCAAAATTAAAGCTCAAAGTTTTTCAAGTTTTTCATTTTGCTGAAGTCTTTTTTTTTCTTTTACTACTCAGGCTTTTGGTGTCATATGTTAAGAATCTTAAAAGAATCGTAAAAACTTACCCATATGTTTTATTCTAGGAATTTTATGATGTCAGCTTTTAGATCTATTTCTAGTTAATTTTTATATATGGGTGAAGGTAGGGGTCCAACTTGACTCTTAGGCATGTGAAAATCCGATTTTCTCAGCACCATTCTATGAAGAGGTTATTCTTTCCCCTATTAAATATTGTTTTGTCAAAAACCAGTTGGATTTATCATTAATATATAAAGGTTTATTTATGGACTCTACCACACTGTTTTGATTATGGTAGCTTTGTGGTACATTTTTGAAATTGGGAGGTATAAATGATCCAATTTTGTTGTTCTTATTCAAGATTGATTTGTCTATTCAGGACCCCTTATAATTTCCATTTGAATTTGATTATCAGCTTTTTCATTTATGCAAATGAGTAACTTTTTAAGGCCTGCTTTTCAGATTTTATTTTATTTTGTTTGAGATTCATCCATGTAAATACATAAGCATTTAGTTTATTTGGTATTTCTTCTTTATTCCATTGTTGGAATTAACTTCAGTGTAGTTGTCCTTTCTCCTACTGAAATACAGCTAGATTGTTTACAGTTTTCTACTTTAATAAGCAATGCTTCCAGTGAATACTCTTGGCATGCTACTTGTTCACATGTTGGAAAGTTTCTGTAGGATTGTAGTTCTCAACCACGGGTGATTTTGCCTGCTAGGGAACAAATTGGACAATGTTGGAGACATTTTTGATTATCAAGACTAAAGGAAGAGGTGCTACTGGCATCAAGTGGGTAGAGATCAGAGATGCTGCTAAACATTCTATAATGCAAGAGCAGAGTTCCACCCACTTCACAGCAGAGAATTACTCAAATTATCCAAAAAATCTTAATAGTGCCAAGGTTGAGAAACCCTGCTCTGAGTCATATATTTAGAAATAGAATTGATAAAGCTTAGGGTACATGCAATGTTTTCATTTTGTTATATGAAATGTGTTTTTGTAAAAATATGGAGAAGATATTATATTCAATACAGGTGAAGGTTTGGAATGTTTGGAATTAACATTAAAGTTGCTTTAGTGATGCTGGCGATCTAGCAATTATAAGTAACTTAGACATATTGACCAGATTGAATTGTAGTATTATCCAGAGTTAACCATTTCATTAAGTTACCCAGAGTGTGTATATAGCCTTTAACTTCATGAATTGAAATTCATAAATACTTCCTGCCTGATTAAAAAATTGATTTTAGATTAAGAGTCTGTTTAGAAAAGCGGCACTTGTGTAGACAGGAGATTTGGAATGCTAGGCTGAACATAATGAATAAGAGCAAAATTACAACATAAAAAGATACAGAGTTTTTATTGACAAAGACATACTTAAAATGTTTCTTTTGCTCTAGTGTATTTTAAACTTAAATTTTAAACTGTAGACAGAGGAATGAACTTAATGTATTTTGAGACCTACTTTTAGGCCTATAAGATCCATGGCCCACCTCTGAATATTTGATACTTGTGTGCACAGAACTTTGCATCTGGTTTGGGTGGTTTATGCGTGCTCCTGAAGCCAACCATGGACCGCTCCATTCCCCAGTGATTCTCAGGTTAAGAACTTTGCTAAAAGCTTATTGAAACTGTTGAAATACTAAAAATAATATGTACATAAAATTACCACTGAGTAGTAAAGACACAACACTATTGTTTCTATCTTCCTGACCAAATGCAGAACATTTAGTGATAGAGAAGAATGGTACCCTGGAAGTAGAATTCAAGTTCTCCAGCGTTAAAGTGAATATAAATTTTTTTTTAACTTTATATCTGTGACCTTTACTTTTGCTTTTCTTTTTACTAGATGTATGCAGCAGTGTTATGGCAACAAACTAATGAAAACAGACAAAATTCACCTGAGAAAGCATGTTTTGGCATCTCCCTCGCAGAAGAAAAACTTAATGACTTTCGTGATGAACAGATTGGACAGTTGCAGGAGCTGATGCGGGAAGCTACTAAACCCAATAGGCAATTTAGCATTCCTGAGTCTACAAAACCAAAGTTTTAGTCTCTGTAAGAATAAAGATTAACAAAATGTATAAAATTCAGAACCCCCTCCTTTTAAACTGTCATTGGTTTTTAAAATTTATTATTTGAGCTTTGAGAATGCCTGATGTTAATGAAACATTACTGTATTTTTGGATGTTCTGAATGCAGTATATGGTGCATGGGCACTAGTGACAAGTGAAAAACTCTGACATTATTGGAGTATCAGTACTTGTTGGATGGAGTTTGATTTTTTGGGACTAAACATGAAAGAAGAACGGCTCTAAAATGGACAGACTTCTGGAATTTTGCTGAAATTTTTTTATATATAAATTTTTAAAGTGCTATTCTTGTTCAAACATTAGTCTGCTGGGTTTTCTTTAGCTTTATCAGATAAGTATGCCCTGACAATAATGATAGATGTAGAATTCCAACAAAGTTATTGTTAAAATACATTGCCACTCTGAACATTTCATCATTTATGCTTTGATACATGTATGATTTTTTTTCTGAGTGCCCCCATCCCCTGAGTTATTGTTTATTCACAGTGAAAGGCTAACCTTGTGATTATCAAAAAGTAAAAGCATTATATATACAATTTTGTAATTTTAATCTTAAATTTATACAGTCAAGGAATACATATGTTTGCAGAGTTTTTTAGTAAAAATTTTTTGGCATGGTTTTTTGGTGTGGTTTTACATAAATCAAATGCCGCACACTTTTTGTGATAATCAGTGAAACAGTTCTTGTTCTTGCTCATACAGAGTCTAGTTCCACACGTCGGACCCACCTGTTTTGCAGGGTGAGGATTTCCAGCTGGACTGCACAAAGCATGCCTTCCAGATGTGCCCAGCCGCACTGCCCAGTGCTCACTGTAGGAAGGTTCCCTCAGCTGGTGTGTGTACAGCTTGTCCAACCGTTTCTCTCAAGGAACACATGGCTTGACGTGGTCGATGTGAGTTACTGATATTCTGTGCTCGGGGGAATCTAGTTTTTCCTCCTCAAGTCCTGCAATTACAGCTCATCGAAAGTCTTGAAGTTCATGCCCTCCTCTGGATTTAGCCTCTTGAAAATAATTCTGGCCTCTACCACTGTGACATATTTCTGAGGGAAGTAAGCACTCAAAACCTCTAGTGGTAAAGTTATTCCTTTAAGAATAACTTTACCACTTCTGAAAGAAGAAATGGTAAAGAATAACTTTACCACAACTTCTGAAAATTCAGAGGCAGCATTAGACACCTGATGGTGCAACTAGTTTCCACATTTCCTGCAAGTTCGTTATTTTCACATGCTGGCACTTGGGTGTCATAGTGCCCTGTTGTTCCTTCTAAATCTTCTGTTTCATCAGCCAAATCTCAAGGTAAATGTCCTTCTGGATTTTCAAATTCACCTTCCTTGTCACTTTCGGATACATGACTCGTCATCACTTGGTATTCCATCCAACACACTGTACACACTCTTTGCTGGTCACCTCAGTCGTGTTCGATTTTCCTCGATCCCAATTTTGAGGCCATACAGTAGTACAGTTGCTTCCACCCAGTGGTTGCAATTAGAAACTACAGCTGATTTTGTGATTTTTCAGTGAAATTCTTGTGAGAATAATGATTTACCATAATGTAAATGTAATTTGAAACTTAGATTTATGTATACCTTCAAGATAAAATGAAGTATTTCACTTTATGTAGTCACAAATAAACAGAAAACTCTTGTAGCACAGCAGTACACGTGCCAAACTATGAAAAAGGCGGGAAATAGGTGCAACTTTGCATTGTAGGTACAACAGACACCACTAGAGGTCAGCAGCTGACAGTGTAACGTTCCTTACTCTGAGGAAACACCTGGAGGCTAGGAAAACAACTTCATCAACAAGGGGGTTATTCACCAAAACTCCTAGAAATAAGAGAGTCAAAGAGAAGCTTTAAGACTCAGCATTATACTATCATCTGTATAAAAGAGTATACAAAGTGCATTTGTACAGTGTTAATAACAAATGACCCCCTTAAATAATTTGTACTTACCTTGAGAATCTTGTTTATTGCCTGGTGGTTGGGAAGATAAAAAGCATTTTCATAAGCTTTTCTTAGACTTAAGTTGATTTGGGAATAAATTTTAAAAAAATCAAATGGTAATCCCATTCATATCATAAAATGTTTTTGAATTAAAACAAATATTACAGCTTAAATGACTTGTATCTTTAGTTATCGCTATGATCTGAACATTTGTGTCTCTTCCGAGTTTATATGTGGAATGAACCTAATGTCCACTATCATGGTGTTAGTTGAGAACTTTGAGAGGCACTTAGGTCGTGAAGGTAGGGCCCTGGTGCTCAAGCAGGAGTACTGTGGTTTTCTGATTGGTAAAGTCTCTCGTTTCATTTCATAGATGTTAAAACAAACAGGAGTCCATTCTCTCATGATTCCCTCTTTATTCCTGTTTTCTCTGTATTTTGTTTAGTCTGTTTCTCCTGTTTATAGGCCCCCCTCCACGGGGCCCAAAGGCACAGTGAGGAGAAGTGGGAGATCATTGCACTCTGAGTCCAAATCCCTAAAGGAACTTTGGTATGCAAACAAAAATAGAATAAAGTAAAATAGAGGGTCTCTCACCTGATCTTATTTCCCCCCAGACCCCGACACCAACTTCTACACCCTGGTTTCCCTCCATTCCAGCTCTGCCAAGGGGGAAAGCAGAGAGCACGATGTCCAACTACAGGAGGGATGTGGGGAGGATAGAGCCAGAAAAGAAGTGGAACCCTGGAGAGGGCGACGTGAGATTAAAAGGTGGGCGATGGACCTGGGTGAGGGTGAAAAGCAAGGAGGACATTGAAGTTTGCTCACGTAGGCCCTCAGTGTGGTTTGGTAAGTAACTAGAGTGAGACAAGTAGAAACTGAATTTGCCTCTTTCTTGGGCTGCACAATGATGAGGTTTGTTGCTGTTGTTTATTTTGTTAGTATTGGATTCTTCTTGCTCTTACATATATTAAGGGTGTAGGGTAAGACTAAATGAGATAACGTGTCAGTTAGGGATTGAGGTCAGCCTTAAAAGGTAGGCATTTATTTTTATACATGTTAACAAGAAAGGGAGAGGTGGGCCAATAAGACCTGGCCTGGTTGCTCCATGTTGCTGTTAGCGACCCAGGCTTGCTGTGGCTTCCTGCTCCACCTCCAGCATGGCTTGGGTGTTAGCCACGCACCACAGTGCAGCAAGGGGAGCTCCATTCACAAGTTCATGTTTCAGGCAGCAAAAAGGAGGAAGGGTCAAGGGCTGAGTCTACATCCCTCCTAAGGTGCTTTGTGAGTCCCCTCTCCAGTTGCTTTTGGCCAGAACTGTGTCACACATTCATGTCCACAAAGGAGACTGGAAATATAGTCTTTTAGCTGCATCCAATGTCATTCTCAGTACAAAGGGATTGTCTTCGGCTCTGGGTTCTGTGAAATGGGAGGACATTATCTGTTTCACCACACCGTTAATGCATTCAGCCGGTACAGGTAAGTGCTCAGTTGTAGTTAATTAGTTATTATTGAGTACTTATCCTTATTCTATAGATGAACAAATGAATGAAAACTTTTCCACGTACACAAGTGTCCGAATTAGAAATGGTCAGTAGTCCCTATTGACTTACACTAGGGTGATGTGTATAAAAGTCAGTTGGCTTTAATTCACATCCATCATATTCAATTTTACAAACTTAAATTCTCTAACCTTATTTTAAATTCATTGGACACATTCACCTTCTGGAAAAACCAATTATTTTATGAAGAAAATAACATTCCACTCAAAAAATCATGTTAGGTGGTATTTCACCCACTCGGGAGGCAGAAGTGGAACTGCCTGTGTCAGTCTGTGTGGGCTCCCTCAGGGAAGACCAGTCAGGCTGGAGTACACAGCAGAAACTTACGTTCTCACAATGCTGGAGGCTGATTCAGGGTATTGGTACCCTTATGATCTCATTTAACCATAATTACCTCCTTAAACAGTCTCCCAAACAGTCACAGTGGGGGTTAGGGTTTCAGCGTATACATTGTGAGGGGTGCACAGTTCAGTTCATGATGCTTCCTCCACGGGGCCCAAAGGCACAGTGAGGAGAAGTGGGAGATCATTGCACTCTGAGTCCAAATCCCTAAAGGAACTTTGGTATGCAAACAAAAATAGAATAAAGTAAAAGCAAACCTAATGAATCACTGAATTCAATGATTAGACATGTGACCATTTATTTTCTACCTTGCTATCTGGCTTAGCCTTCCTCATAAATTTGTTTTCTAAGTCCTTGGCATAGAAATGGTAAGATATGTACTTCACTACCTCCCTGGATTGATATAAACTTCAGACATGGAAGGGTTATAATTATTACAGAAGCAGAACTGGGAAAGATAAAATTAACTTAGAAAGGAAAATCCTTTCCCTGACACATGATCTTCACTTCACTGCAGTGTGGTCACCAAAGATGCCAGTCAGTTCAGCACGTTTTTACAAATGTAAAGGACTGAAACCTGATCGTTTCAAATTATTTAGTCCAGATTACACAGATAACTAAGACGGCTGAAAGTGATAAATATTCTTGGCAAACTCTTTTGGCTGTTTCTTGAGGGCAGTTCATCTTCCTTTGAGAATGCATTGGGTTTGGGGAACTAGTCCAGTCTGGCAAGTGCATTGGCTGACCTGCCTGACAGTGCACCCAGCCGATGGTGCGGCGTGTTAAGACAAATGGACTGATCTCCCGGGTAGGGGAAACCCAGCTCTGTTGAGGAGGGTGCACAGGAGATCTAGCTCAGATATTGAGATTTTGTGTTCTGAGTTTTGCTTTTACAGTTCTTCATTGCCACTCTCATCCCTTGGTTTTGAAACTAATAACCTAGGTTACAAATCTTAAATTTTTTAGTTCTCAAAATGACCTCTAGCTTGCTTAGCTTTTCCCTCTTTGTTTTATAGCTGCTATGATAAAGCAACCCGCACATCCTGCACTGGTACCTGAAAAGGTCAGAGAGTCTTTATTGACTGGGGACTGGAGAGCGTGTGGGGAGGCCAGAAGAGGAGGGGCTCTGAAGAGCCATTTGTAACCTTGTCAACCTCTGGGGAAAAGAATTACAAAATGAGTTTCTTCACTGTTGACCTCAGTGACAAGAAAACAAATCACCAAACCTTCCTGAGGTCCACAAGTCTCTTCCTTTCACATTCAGAAGATGCCCAGTGATCCAACTGTAATAATGTCAGAAAGTCTGAGGCTCAGGAAATGTTTCATATCTTGTGATACCGGCTCTAAAAATGTTTTATCACAAAACAATCCTGATGTATAAAAGGTTTATATTTATGGAAGATCTTTCTAAAGAATTAAAGAAAGGCCTGAAATGGGGGTGTTTCAAGTTTAGATAAAATAAAATGAGTAGGCTAAATATTAAGAAATAAAGGTGGCAAAATAAGTAAAAATGGGGAAAGACTTGAGGCTGTAGCCGGGAGGATGATGGTGCCTAGGAAGGATTTCTGTAAAGGACATTCCTTTGATAATTTATTTTTGTTTAAGGATTATCCTAATGTTTTCCTTGATGACAGGGGAAAGATAGAAAGAGCTGAAAATTAGCAGCGTTGTCTATTGTAATATTTTGTCAGGAAAAAATGTGGCCAGACATTCATGTGTCAGCCATTGAGTTAGAGTGAAAACAGCCACTAAATCAAGATAGTGGATTTATTAGGGAAGAAACACAGAGTATGTCCTAGCAAAAGATGGGACATTATTTGAGCAGGTGGAAGATATCTTAAACATAGGTTTCCAGATTTACTAAAAAAAAAAAAAAAAAGCAAAAAGCAAAGTACAACAAACAAAAACAATTTAATTTATAAATTAAATGCAACTAAACAAAAAACAAATTGTGTGAGTATAGTATTCTTATTAAATCCCAATGGATATTCTCAATGAATACACACACACACATACAGTAAAGTTAATTTGCCTTTTGAAAGTCTCAGTTGTCCATATGTAAAATGGGATGACAATAATAGTACCTACCTCTTTTCAGTTGTTTTGAGGTTTAAATAGATCAAAACTATTAAAGCATTTTGCAGATACCTTATGCATAAAAAATATTCATTATTGTGGGGGCAGTCAGATGAATAGGGGCCTAGGCAGATTTTCTTTAATTAAAACAGTCTAGTTCCTAACTCTTTTAAACATGAAAATCATGTTAAATATCTTGTGGAAAATGAGTTTTGCTAGAAACTTTATTCATAACTAACAAAACTTGGAAGCAAGCAAGATGTTGGTCGCTAGGTAACACATGGTGGTGCGTCTGAACAAGGAAACAGTGTTCAGTGATGAAAAGAAATGAGTCAAACCATGAACAAACACAGAAGACTTGTGTATTGCTGAGTGAAAGACACCAACCTAGAAAGGCCATATATTGTATGATTCTAACTATATGACATTTTGCAAATGACAAATTGCAAACAGTAAAAAGATCAGTGGTTGCCTGGGGTTTGAGGTGTGGGGAGGGATGAATCAACAGAGCAAGCAGGACTAGAAACCACCTGGAGATTTAAACTGGACAGGTGATTCCACCATTTATTTTGACTTTTGACATTTAGAAAACTGGGATTCTTGTTTTCCCAAAATAGATGATTATGCCAATAAATAGCCTGGCCTCGAGACTCAAAAGGTCTTCTGCTGACAGCATCACCTGGAACTTGAAATGCAGACTCTTCTGAGGCCTGGAGAATCATCATCGGCAGCTTGACAAGACTCTCTGGTGCTTTCTAAGCACATGAAGTTTAAAAAGCCCTGGGACTGCAGTTAGGAACATGGGTTATAATGTCTGATGGACTGTCTGTGGTACTCCTGTTACCAGCCACTGTTAACCCGACTATACATTTCATGCAGGGCACTGCTGGTCAGGCCCTAACAAGGCAGGTGAGCCTACATGCTGACATCTGGAGATTGTTTATTCACTTCCAAGGCCTACTGTCATAGATAAGTTGGGGAACTGGACTGCACGGTAACAGTCAAGGACCCAGTGAAGTGTTGACTAACTATAAATTTAGTCTAGAATAAAAATGCTTTAAAGATATAACCACTTTAAGATAGGAAGATACTGTGTAACTTTGTAACCTACAAGGAGGAATCTGTTTCACGTATACCATGATGATTAATAACGTTCCCGATACTCTTACTGTAATAAGAGTATGAAAGTAACAAAAAGAAACAAGAGGGCAGATCCACTCTTTGAGGAGATATCCTGGCTGTCCTCAGAATCACTGGCTTTTCTGTAAACAAAAGTGAAACGGTTCATCTCTCATCTGCTTCTCCATTGATTGGCTTGGGTGATAGGTGGGCAGACTCTGGTCCCACAGCACTCCTTCTAACTGTGCCACTGTGGGCAAGTTACCCAACAACACCAAACCCCAGACCTTTTTTTTTTTTTTTTTTTTTTTTTGCAGTTTTTGGCCAGGGCTAAGTTTGAACCTGCCACCTCCAGTATATGGGGTCAGCACCCAACTCCATGAGCCACAGGCGCCACCCCAAACCCCAGACTTTTTATTTACAACACAATACAAGGAAAAAAACCTGTCTCAAAGGTTATTAGAAGGATAAAATGAAGTAAAGCTTGCAAAAAGCTCTTGGCATAGTGCTTGGAAAATAGAAAGTAGTCAATAGATCTTGATGGTTGATGTCCTGAACAATGTCAGTGGGAGCAAAGGCCAAGTAAGAATTTGAACTACTTCTGTTAGATTTTACCTTTTCAATTCCCAAAATGCTTTTCTTTCCTAAAAGAAGGAAAGAAGAGGAAGGAGGATATAGAAGGGTGAAGGGAGAAGGGAAAAAAGGATGAAAGTCTTATTCCGTACAGGAACAGCCATGCTACCGTCACTCTTCAGAAAGGTGAATCATTCCTTTCTTTCTGAGGACATAAGTGGCATAGTTCCCGCAGTGCTCTGCATAAAGCTAAGTGGATCAATCTGCTGCAGGTTGACATAAATGAACTCCTTTAACTCTCATTCAGCCCAAATGACTCCTTCCTAGTCAGCTTCTCCATCTGACAAAACTAAGTGCCACGGTCCTCTTGTTGTCCTCTCATCAAACACCGGTGTGTCTCCACTAGGAACCTGTTATCTGGCAACGCTGTCTGTTTTGGGTCCCATTATTTCTATACATTTAAAACTAAAATAATTTCTTGTAGGTAAACAGTTTAGGCAATAGGATTGCACTTTATCTAAACTGGGCTCAATGATAAGAAGGATATTTTTGAAGAACTCTGTTATTTGACAACTGAGTTATCTGTTCTGAGCAGTCAAACAAATGGGTACTTTAGAGTGACTCCCTGTAATATCAGAAGTCAAGGCTTTATGGTTTGTTTTCAGGAAGCCAGTGTAGTGGATTATTCCTGTGTCTTTGAATTCAGTGGATGAGGATCCAACTGGCCAACCCAGCAAAATATTACAATGAATTCCTCTCCTAATGCAGTTTGTTCCCTCCACCTCAAAAGCTCTTATTCTTTCCATTTCTGTAGAATTCCTACTTGTTCCTTAGATCCAGCTTAATGGTGACTGCTGTGAAGCTTTCCCCAATCAGCTCAGGCATTCTGTGCTCGCTCTTCTGGTGTTTGGTACTTAGATCTTTCCTATACCCAGCATGTCCCTGGATAGAGTTGGCTGTTGGTGTGTCTGCCCACCACCCCCAGCTCTCCTTCCCTGGGATTGTGAGTTCCTGGCAAGTGAGGACCTCATCATTCATTTCTGTGTTCCTAGCACTCAGCTTGGAGGCCAACAGTGGACATCTAATAAGTGGTTGTTGACAAATTCAGTAACTGAATTAATGGCAAAGTTGTTACTTTGATAGTAATTAGTTTCCTGGGGCTGCCTTAACTGAGTACCACAAAGTAGGTACCACAACATAAATCTCATGATTCTGCAAGTGAGAAGTCTAATGTCTTAAGCTGCCAGCAGGACCATGCTCCCTCCACATCCTCTGGAGGGGGCATCCTTGCCTCTTTCAGCTTCTGGAACAGCCACCTGTTCCTCGGCTTATAGAAACACAACTCCAATCTCTACCTCAGTCCTCCCATGGCTGTATTCCCTGTCTGCGTCCAAAGTTTTTGCTTCTTAGAACACCAGTTGAATTTGATTAAGGACAGAACCTCCTCCAGTATGAACTCATCGTAACTAATTATGTCTGCAGTGACCTCACAATAAGCTCACATTCTGAAATAGGGACTTCAACGTATCTTTCTGGGTGGCGCAATTCAACTACTTACAGAGCAAGGATTGCAGGGGAGATCACACATTCAGTACGGTGTGAGCCTGCCATTCCATCTTTGTATGGGTGAGTCCTGATTTAGAGATAAGGTTACAGCTTTAATAAATAGCAGCCAGAAATGGAGTATTAGAGAAAAGTTTAAACTATTGTAGCAGAAAGTACATTCTCTTTTTTTTTTTTTTT